>NC_089215.1:14697098-14997098 GCF_963930695.1 Labrus bergylta | reverse complement strand
TACTTCATCCTTTTTAAATGCAGCTGTGCAGAGAACTGATGTCTTTGTTTGTGTCTCCAACAGACGGTTAAAGCACTGAACCATTTAAAAGAAAACTTGAAAATAATCCACAGAGGTAAGACTTCACATGTTTCATAAAAACAATAGGGTCCAATATTTATAGAGTACAACTTATGACGACACACAGCTCACAGCGAGCCGTTTATTGACGAGCCTCTGAGTGATGTGATTTGAGTCTACGGCTCAATCTCGATGTCCTCCCTCACACACTCGCTGTCTTTGATGCACGCTCCTGCTGTGAGGGCTCAGGGTTGTTCCACTGACGGACCAACAAGTGCATCAAGGATCTCTCGCTGACTTTTTGAGCCCTTTAAGCAGGTTTAACAGCTCCTCCATACAAAGCATCACACTTCTGTTTGTCCACCTTCAAAATAAAAGCACCACACTTCTGTTTGTCCACCTTCAAAATAAAAGCATCACACTTCTGTTTGTCCACCTTCAAAATAAAAGCACCACACTTCTGTTCGTCCACCTTCAAAATAAAAGAACCACACTTCAGTTTGTCCACCTTCAAAATAAAAGCATCACACTTCTGTTTGTCCACCTTCAAAATAAAAGAACCACACTTCAGTTTGTCCGCCTTCAAAATAAAAGCACCACATCTTACAATGTTTACAAGAGGAAACTGAAATTCACAGAGCAGAGAATTAAATATTTAACAGGTTCAGTGTGGACAGCGAGCGTGCGATCATGCCTGATGCGACACGACATCAAACGCTCAGGTGCTGTTTCCAAAAAAGTTTCAGCTAAAATTTCGAACAAACACTTCAAACTTTATACCGCAAACGCACAGTGTCAGACAAATACAGTAAATCAGAACAAACATTGCTTTTAAATGCAAAAGAATGGAATTTCAAACATGTGATTAATAGTGATAAAAAACATTGAATAATTTAACATCTCGTGTAGTCTGAGGAAATATGTTTCTACATCTTAAAAAAAAATCCACTTTTTTATGTATTTATTTGGTTAAATATGATGAAAATGTTTCAGTTTTTTATTTCATGCATTTTATTTGTCAGACATCAAACCTTCCAACATTCTGATGGACCGGCGAGGGAACATAAAGCTGTGTGACTTCGGGATCAGCGGTCAGCTCGTCGACTCCATAGCAAAGACTAGAGACGCCGGCTGCAGGCCGTACATGGCGGTAAGAAATGATTCACTGTCAGATAGACGTGATCATTCATCCAGTAATACACAAAGACTTCCTGTCACGACTTTTCCTCATGACACAAAGTTGGTTGAACCTTCAAATGGTTCAGCTGGAGATTGAACCCTCGACCTTTTGGTTGAAGGGCGATGACTCTACCAACTAAGCCACAGCAGCCCCCACGCTCTTTGATCTCGCTGTCTGTTGAATGAATAATTAGAAGTGTTGTGTGTGCGTCTTCTCTCGTGTGTATTTCAGCCGGAGAGGATAGACCCGAGTGCGTCCCGTCAGGGCTACGACGTCCGCTCCGATGTTTGGAGTTTGGGGATCACGCTGGTGAGAAGAACGAAGACGTCAGCTTTAGATTTACCTTTTTTTAAACCTTATTTTACCTGCGTGTGTCTAAACATACAGGTGTTTGTGTGTGTTTGTTGTGTGCGTGTGCGTGTGCCTGTGCATGTGTGTGTTTTTCAGTACGAGCTGGCCACAGGACGGTTCCCGTACCCGAAGTGGAACAGCGTCTTCGATCAGCTGACTCAGGTGGTCAAAGGTGAACCGCCGCAGCTCAGCAACTCAGAGGAGCGACAGTTCTCCCCAAAGTTCATCAACTTTGTGAACCTCTGGTGAGAAAAACACGATCGTTCTGTAATGGGAAATATTCAAAGTTTCTGATCAGCTAAAACTTAACGTGTAATTAAAAACCAGTTACGCTTTTTCTCGTTTACAGTGAAGTCAAATTTAAAACACTGAAATCTGAGATCTCATTTAAAGAACTGAACACAACAGGGAGTGGAGGAATAGTAAATGACCGTCAGAAAGCGAGAGTTTCATTCCATTCCTTGATATATATTTTTTTATTCTGTGTTCGTCATCAACATCAGGATTATGGACTCTCTGTAGTCTCTCCACTTTAAGGAGTTGATTTAGGATTTAGTGACACCTAGTGGGGAAGTTGTAGAGAACCTGACCCACTTACCCCTAAAGGCCCTGACACACCAAGGAGATCGTCGCCCTACTTTTTGTGGTGTGTCCAGCTCCATTGTTACCCGTTAGCCTTTTTTTTGCCGGCGTCGCTGAGAGGGATCTCTCTGATTGGCTGTTGGGAGGTTTCATTTCTCTCCAGCTCTCATCACAGGTTCAGGAAAGCCCCTTGAGCATGCCGCTGTAGTATCCATGCTTTCACCCATTAGTGCGGTTTCTCCTTATTTGTCTCCTCTGCCTTTTCTTTTCTTTTTCCACTAAAAGACCAAGGGCTGACAACACCTAGCGCCATTTTCAACTTTTTATCAGACATTATTCTCCATTAGTAGGCTCCCTATAATACGAACGTACGTGGTGGTTGGCCGTCGGCTGTAGTCTTTGCGGTGTGTTCAAGTGCAAGTTTTTGGCCAAGACGTGAGGTGGCGTGAGGCGACGCCACAGTTGGCCTTCGTCACCACTAGTTCTTTGCCGTCTGCTTGGTGTGTCAGGGTCTTTAATCTGTAAGAGGCTCTCAGGTCTCCACTAATCAGCTGTTCTGTCTTTATATCCCTGTAATCAAACTCTCCTGTGATGCTGACGGATTATTTCTGTTTGTTTTTTCCATCCAGCCTGACAAAGGATGAATCTAAAAGGCCAAAGTACCGAGAGCTTCTGGTGAGTTTGATGCTTCATTACGACACACAGAGTGAATTATTATGTGTTATTATTGTTTATTGTTTTTTTTACCTGAGCTTGATTCTGAAACTTTTAGTCATTCCAAATAGTAGTAGTATACGGTAAAATCTGCAGGAATATTTGAGAAACACTGAGATTATGGTCGAGATGTTGAGGATAAAACACTTCATCATCTATACCGCTTTTCCCATTCGGGGTCACACGGCGCTGATCCCAGCTGTCATTTGGCGAGAGGCAGGGTTTCACCTGGACTGTTCACCTGTCAATCACAGAGCTGACGTATAGAGACAGACAGCCAGCCACACTCACATTCACACCTACGGACAATTTAGAGTCACCAGTTAACCTATGGAGCATGTCTTTGGACTGTGGGAGGAAGACGGAGTACCTGGAGAGAACCCACACATGCACAGGTAGAACATGCAAACTCCACACAGAGAGGCTCCTGACAGACAGGGATTCAAACCAGGAACCTCCTCACTGTGAGGCAACAGCGCTAACCACTGCACCATAAAATACTCTGTGTGTAGAATGAGTTTAAATCCCCCAAAAGTTTGAATTTCGAAAATAAGAGCCAGGGGAAATTAATGTATTTTCTTTATTCCTTCAATGCAAAACAGAAAAATAATTTTCCTTACACTACTTTAAGGTATAACGTCTTCTCACGTGGACTTATTAAAACTCAAACCGGAAACTCCTCCGTTGTGTAATGTTACTGTGATCGTGCAAACTGTCTGTAAACACGGTCCACTCAGGAGCGACTTTTCTTTCCGTCTGCTTTCGCACCGCCATAGTTCCTACTCTGATGCAGAAGCTAAACATGTTCCTCTAAACAGGTTTTTAGGAACTGAAGTAGTTCATTGTTCCTGCGGTGCGGAATCAATAAAAAAGGAGGAGGTTTCCAACAGTTCCTAGAACTGTGAAAAAGTTCCTGCGGTCTGAAACAAGCTGGTCGTCATTGATATCAACACTGTTCAACCCGGCACGAGTTTATCTGTAAATACTGATGAAGATAATCTTCTCTTTGGTACCTATCGCTTATTTAGATTTTATTGAATTATATATTCATTATATATTTATTTTATAGTTTATAGTTCTATATTTTCTCCTGCTGTGACGGTATAAAAAAAGTATTTCTGACTCTCTGCTGACCCCAAGTGATGAGAAAATGTCATTGCAGGTCAAAAAATAAGCAGGGTTAAAGTGTAATTTCATTTAAATCTCTGCTGGTAGCCTAGTGGTTAGTGTACAGAGGCTGAAGTCCTCCAAGCAGGCAGACCGGGCTCAAATCCGACCTGTGGCTCCTTTCCTGCATGTCCGTCCCCACTCTCCCCAATCTCTGACTTTATCCACTGTCCTATGTCTAAATAAAGGCAAAAAAGGCAAAAAATAAATCTTTAAAAACACATTTTAACCAAAGAACCAGATTACATTTCTGTGTTAGATAGATACGTATTTCTTCATTTACAAAGACATGATGATTACAATGATTTTGGTCGACCTCTCCTGTCTTTGAGTTCTGAAGGATGAGTCAAGAAGAACAGAGTCAGAAAAGAAAGCTTTCAGCTTCTCTGCACCTTTTGCTTGAAACAACCTGCAGCCTGATTGTAGACTGCAAACCAGCTTCCCTTAGCGGGAAGTCTTGTGTGTTTATGATGATGAATCTGTGTGCTGCTGTTCTCGGCGAGGTCCGCGAGATCTCTGATCTCCGTGGGACTAACCTGGACACAGAAAGACCTTTTAAACAGACACAGGCGTGACTAGTCATGAAGTCAGACTTTGTAAAAATCAACATCATGGTGTCGTAATGTCAGCATCTTGTCATCCTGTTATTTAATCATCTGTTTATTGAATCTCTCTCCTGCAGAAACATCCCTTCATCATGATATACGAGGAGCGCTTAGTGGACGTCGCCTCGTATGTGGTTCGCATCCTGGATCAGATCCCCGCCTCGCCCGTCTCCCCCATGTACGTCGACTGATGGAGATCAGCTGGTGGTGGGGGGGTTCAGGGGGGGTTCACTAAGCTTTGCGAAGCGACTCTCGCCATGTTAGCCCCTCAGAGTAGTTTAATCACGCGTTCCAAAGAAACAAAGGAACTCACAAACTGCATCAGACAAACATTACCAAATATTCCCCCTCCCGTCACGTCATCAAAGTCAAACATCAGCATCCATCTTCACCCCGAGAACACTTGAACACACGACTCTGTCTCAGGAGAACGCAAGGCGTCCTTCATGTGAGCAGAAACATTTCATAAATAAATATATTTACTTGAAGAAGTCGATGTTCACAAAGACAGAATCTACCAAATCAAAGGAACAAACAGAAACACACACATGCACATGCACATGCACTAGTACACACACGCACGCACGCACACACACACACACACACACACACACACACACACACTGTTAAAGTTGAGTATGCAAAGTGCTTCTTCTCCGTGAGAGCTCATAGATTTGGTCGCGTGGCTTTACTTTTTATTTTTGTTTTTCTTCGATATGCAATCTGTGAGCGTCAGTCTTCACTCACGTTTAAAGTTAGCTCCAGGTTGTGCTTTTTCTATTTGACCTTGTCATCATGAGTTTCAGCCACAGAGATAAAGATCCATGTGTCTTTAAAAACAAAGATAGAGATAGAGAGAGAGAGAGAAATGACATGTGGTGAAAGGAGCCATGATGTCAAACTGAAGTTGCCTGCTCACTAGGACCACAGCCACTAGGCCATAAGGCTACAGACACCCCCCCCCTTTAATATCTTTAAAGAAGACTTCTGGCAGATTGGAAGATGTTTGTGGAGTTGCATTAAGTTTTCATGAAATCCAAATCCAAGGTTTATTTTTAGGCTTTTTATGCCTTTATTTTAGAGATTTAAGAGTGGACAGAAATCTAAGAGAGAGCGAGAGAGAGAACGACACTCCACAGGGACGAGGGAACATAGACACGCTCCCGTCTCTGTTGCCCAAAAAATGTTGAGGAGATATTTTCCCTGTAGCTTTAACGTAAATGTTTGAAACATTTTATCAAATCTGCAAGCAGGGGGGAAAATGAGACGCCCAAAGTTTTATGATTATGCATATCCTGAATTTTCTTTTGAATCATGCTAAACATCTTTATATTCATGACATCACAAAATCCTCCTGATGTCCTAAGGTTAAACATGAAATGTTCTCGCCAAACTCCATTAAAAAAAAACAAAAAAAACAATCGATTTAGACATTGTTTGCTCGTCGTCTTGCAGAAAAATGATGACTTGTGTTGTCGTTATTTCAGCAACTTTAAACGGTTTATTCTAATTTAATGAGAAGATTATTATGTTTGAATTGTGTTCCTGAGAATGGATGGGTTTTTTAGCTTATGACACAAATATAGTGATGGCACATTAAAGGCACAAACTGGGGCTAACACGATGCTACATTGATGTAAAGTAACTTTTGATGTAAATGTGTTTGTATATAGAACTTCTAATCCGGCAGTTTCTGCTCGAGCGTTACGGCTCATTTTCAAACTCAGAGCATCAAATTAAAACATCAGGAGTGTTTGAGAATGAGCGGAGGAAGATTTTAATTTGTGCATTTTGAGAAAAAAGTTTTTACCTAAAACGAGGAAGAACTTCTTGACATTTCAGACTTTTTGTCTTGGCGCCGATACTCACCCGTTTGTGTGGGCGCTGGCTGCAGAATGAAACGTTTATTCTGTTTGTTTTCATTTTTAAAAAAATGAGCCTTAAAGCTCCTCCGCAGCCTGTCCAAGAACTGTACAGTTAAACTCATCCACACTGATCACAGATGCACCGTGCTGCCACACAGAGGCAAACATAGGAACTACACTTTTTAAAAAAAGGTCCAGCTGAGGACTTCCTGTTGTTAAAAATGTCACCTGTGATGCTGCTAAACGACGTCTCGCCTGCGTCTGAAGAGGAGAACGATCTCTCCTCGCGCGGTTTCCGCTCCCTGACCATAAAGACCACCATGACTCAGTATGTTTCTTAATGATTCAGCATGTTTCCAATGACAAACCTCGTGTTGATCCAGGGATGCATCTCCATACTCTTCAGCAGGCAGCAATGTGAGACTATTGATATCCATCCGAAGGGATTCCCGCTCTGAAAGCTGAAAGTCTGACATGCAGGAAAACAAACGACTTAAAGATCATTACTGAACCAAAGTGTACGCACTCATGGTGTCCCCTGCAAACAATGTATTTTCTTGACAAAGTGGTCGTGACTGAACGCCGGTAGGTGGCGTCCATCAGAGAAATCCTGGTACTGATCCAAGCTAACAGGTCATTAAACTGAGACCTGGTCAAATACCAGGAAGTTGCACGGAAACAAAAGTTGTCATCCAGACACAGTGGATGGAGACATTGACCAACCTGTGTGAGTCAAGGTGACGTTTGATTTCTTGCATATCTAGAAGAGCGGATACTTCAGCGTTGTCTTTAACCAACGCAGATAAACACAACGCTGAGGATTGGTAAAACTAGCGTGGAAAAACAGGCACAAATTCGCTCCCATTTTTGTCTGAACGCAGCTCAAAACCAAAAGAATGTTAATCCTAAAGAGGTTAAAAAAACCTTTCAGACTTGTCAAAGCTCCTCCAAAAACACAGAGCAATAAACAACTATTCAGAGGCCAAATGATAACTTTAAAACGCTCATGAAAATCACATTTTCATCTTAGCTCAGTTTAAAACTCAACGCCACGGGCCTCTACAGATGTCGGCCATGTTGGAAAATGGTCCCTATTGTCTGGGAGTTTGGGGTCTTTTATTACAAACTTTTAGAAGACTTGTGGCTCTTTTAGGAGGGGATAAAACCAAACATAAATGTCGGAGGAGCTGCAGTGTAGACCAGACATGTTTCTCTCTTTATATCCACGAGAGCGAGTGGCGTCCGTTCCGTTCTTAACGCTTCTATCCGTCACGTGAAATGGTGCAAACACACTGAAGACACGACACATCTGTTCTTCACTTTCGGGCTACACAGGAAGCCGACTTACCGCCGGTAATCTGAATCTCCGGGGTACATGTTGTAAAAATTTCAATTTACTAGAATGTTCATATTAGATTCTAAGATAATATTGAGGTGAATATTATATTGTATCTTTATGAAGGGTTACCAATAAAGTTCCCGTGGAAAAGAAGAAACAGCTGTTATTGTGTGATTCTTCAATAAAAAAAATCAAACTGCACACGTGATCTTTGCTGTGATACGTTTATTGCTCGTCTTTCTGTAGTATACAAGGAGGCAGGCAGATATGTTTTTACAAAAGTAAAGCAAGTCAGTGGTCAAGCAACATGGAGGCTTCTGTCAGATCAGGAAGAACCCAACCGGAGAAATAAGGCAAATCTGTTTAACAGAAGACGGCTAATAGAGAATATCAGCTTTGTCATATACTTAACATTGGTTTTAATCTCCTGAATGAAACCATTGAACCCATTAAAGAAGTGGCACTCTTCCTAAGAAGCGGGATACAAAACAATATTTGGTCAAAACAACACAAGGTGGGCGATCATCAACAAAACACAGAATCGTCAACGCGATTAAAAAATAGTTTGACATTTTAAAAGAATATGTCTCAAATCTGTCTGATAAGAATAAGGCCAGGGAATAGGCTACACATGAGGTGGACATAGCTTCTTAAGCCTGTATTCTGGCTCATGGCCAGCAGGGGGTGACGCCACTGTTTGCATAGAAGCCAAAAAATTTAGCTTAAAGATGTTCTCTGAAAACGACGAGTCTGTCTCCAAGGATAATACAAATCACCACCAAAATAAGTCTTACAAATGATTTGAACGAAACTGTTTGAACAGTTTTTATTTAACGAATTCTGCGATGCCGGATTTAAGCAGGTCAAATGTGTTTTGATTTGTGCTGGTAACCGATGAGCTAACGTTTGCCGCGTTAAGGTTGCTATGGTGAGGGCTTAACAAGATGCCAACTAGAAAACCTTGAACAGGCTCATTTTGGTTTTACGTTAGCTTACCGGTTGAGAAGCTAGCCGTCCCCCTGTTTCCAATAAGAATTTATGATGAGCTAACTGCTAGCTTTAGTCGTTTAGCTATCTCCCTGTTTCCAACATGAACGTAAGTATAACGCTGAGGGCAGATTACACCATCCTTTTGTCTGTTATGATGGTCACTGCCATACATTTGTACTGTGACTTGACTGACACACATGACAGACTACTCGGTCGCACCTGACCAATCATCTTGACCGACATGATGGCGTTGGAAGGAAGACTGCAAACCCCCCAAAATCTGCTGGTGCCAAAGCTCAACAAATGTTTCCTCTGTCTCATAGTTCCATATCCCAGTAATAACTTCATCATTAGTCCTTTGCTTGTCTATGTTTGTGACCTGCCAGATCGGGCTCAAATCGTGCTGATTACGTGAAGTCTGACCGTGGCATACGATACGAGTTAAATTGTTAATGTTAGACGTATTGCTGGTGGAGTGGCGTTCTCATCCTCCATCACTTCCAACAAGTGCGTCGCCGTTGCAGAGTTCAGGCGCCCCGGTCGGCTGGCATACCGGTGTTACTCTGAGAGATGCATCCCTGCCACTGATGTATTCAACTCGCAGAAGTGTTTTAAAACGGGATAACTCTTATTTCTGGGGTCAGAGATGGTCATAGTCAAGTTTTACGTACTTCTATTTAGGTCATGATAACCCCGCCCCCAACCCCTGATGTATGCCGCTCTTTCTTGTAGACCAGCAAAGAGTTGGTGCTACTCTGGGACTGTTTTTATTTCTGGCCCAGAGATGTTGAAACACAAATAACTGATGCTATATTAGACTCTGAACCAGCCCTGGAACTGGCGTGATGGTAAAGGGGTAATCTTATGTTAGCTCGCAGATTTAGAAGTTAGCTGTCTCCCTGCTAACTACTACCTTTAGCCACATGTTTAGCATAAAGATATGACAGCGTCATTCTCCTCAGACTCCTGAGAAAGTTTGAAAAACAAAAACTAAACTAAAACTAAAACTTTAAAGGTTTTTAGAGTCTGACTTTTTTTTTTTTTTCATGTAGCTTCTGTGTGAAAAAGGCTGGCTCTGGTACGCTAAGTTTAGGCTGTGCTCATACGCGGTATTCACAGTAGAGGTCTGAATATATTACATTTCCTATTCACAAGTGCTCATAATGGTCATTTCCACTTCATATGGTGAACTGACATAAGAAAACATGGCTTTTCAAAGTGGTTCCTTCATGTTTCATCACATTTTTAAGAGACTTAATTTACTGGGAAATATCTGCGGTCAGATCGGCTGCACAGGAAGTTTCCAGTAAATCAAAGAGCCCCAATCTATAAGAAAGGAATGTCAGTATAAATACACGATAAAGCATACATTAAAAACACAAAATAAATAGTTAATTGGCCTGGGTACAAAAAAAAGAGTATTTTTCATAATTGGTCAAATAAAATAAAACCAGTTGATGCCGCAGCGTCTTGGATTAGTAAACTAATTGTAAAAGGGGAAAGAAGCATAAACATGTCATAAAAATATGTTGCAGATATTTGCCTGGTAATTATAACCAATAAGACCAAAGATTTTCAAAATAAAAGTTGAGTTCTCTCCATTACGTCATTCTGTGGATTAAAAAAACACCAAATAGTGAACAGATGAAAAAAGGCAAAGACAAACATTTCTACACACATAATTCTACTCTCAAGCAAACTGTGACAAAAGTGTTTTTTATGTAGAGGTGCACAGTGTGTCATATTTACATCGATAATAATCCCATTACATATTACACTTTGATTTGTGGTTCATTTCGTCTCCCACGCCGCTGACAAAATATGCAGACGTCATCATGTCTCTGTCGGTACAAAGAGTTCAGATATTTACAAAATGGCCGCCAAAGCATCCAATTCACCTTGTATTTCCTTTTGTTTTAGTTTTTTCCAGTAATACAAACTCAGAGGATATACAATGATTGTCACGAGTCCAGGTGGTGTAACACTGATATTGCATAAAGTGTTGGAATAAAGCACGTAATCATACTTTCATAAACTTGTTAATCAGGGATGTAACGATACCACGCAAGACAATCAATACATCGATACAAATATGGACAATTTTAATCTGTTTGACAAAAATATATATCTCAATACAATGTTTTAACCAGCAGAGGAAGCTGTTGGGAAAAGAGTAAGAAATAATTAGGGGGCCCTACAACCCGCATTTATCTCTGTGATGTTATGCCAGCGTCCCTCTGCTTCTTGTTTCAGTTTTCTCACCTATAGACGGATAACTCATCTTTATTTTCTTTTGTTCACTTTTTAGAAAAACATTGGTTTTCACAGAAATAATGCATGCAACATTTAGCAGGGCAACGAGAGTGAGTTCTGTCAGATGGGGCCCCTTTATGGAGGTTTCCTACTGACATTTTGGGCGGCTGATGTGGTTTAAAGTTTGTGAGCCCTCAGGGGGCCCCCTACTGGTCTGGGGCCCTATGCACATTTAGCTAAGTCTGTTTTTAATCCCATGTTTAAAATCCATAATTATTTTATTTAAAAAAATAAATAAAAAAAAGTATGCTTTTTGTATTTTGTATTATCTTAATACTTCCTGTTTAGATTTTTTTGTAGTGCTTTTATTTTGAAAGTCCATAAGGATCAGTAAAAGTGAAACGTTTGAGGACACTAGCTGGATTTAACTTTGAACTCGTCAACTGATCGGGTCGAGGTTTTTCTTTTTAGGGAAATGAGAGATTCAAAGGCACAGAGGAGTCGTTTCTTTATCACTGCGAGAGCAGAAAGACGTACAGAAAGGAACAAAATGACACGCGCATGTGAATTAAAAAAACTAGGGCATTAACTTTGGAACTTAACCGCATCGCGATTAATGCTCTGACGCTGTATCAGATCTATGTTTATAAAGAAAATAAGGAAAAGGGATGTTTTGTGTTTATATTGTCTGAGATCGTACGTTGCGTGTATCGTCACATCCCGATCATGAACCCTTCCTGTGTTCGCTTTGAGATACTTGTCGGCAGTTTTTGTGCATAAATGTCACAAAGAAATGGACAGAGGTTGTTTTAATCTTTTCTTTGGATTCTGTCTATTTCTCTGTAGTTACATTTCTTACATCACACACAATCTCTTAATGTCGGCTGACAGTCTGCTTCATTTACGTCCCACTGTTTCATACAAAAGGCAAACTCTGGCATTTGGACTGAAGCGGTTAAGGCAGAAGTTCTTTGGTTTGGTTGG
Organism: Labrus bergylta; assembly: GCF_963930695.1. NCBI lineage: Eukaryota > Metazoa > Chordata > Actinopteri > Labriformes > Labridae > Labrus > Labrus bergylta. The sequence goes on along the minus strand of NC_089215.1, from coordinate 14,985,008 downwards.
AGCTGAAGTGAGCAGTCTGCACTGTTCCTCGCAGGCTGGTGTTAGCATGATGCTAGCTAGTACTTGGCGGGTGTTGCGTTCACCAGTGCTCCAGGTGGAGGTCCATGGCAGAGTTCAGGTTAATGTCTGTCACATCCAGGAACTCTGTGTTGAAGATGCTTGGCCCGGTGGGTGGAGCCACGCTGAAGGCCGTAGCCGAGCTGGGCGGGGTCAGGTCCAACCACTCCATCGTTTCCCACGGCGTCTCGTTGAACGTCATGCTCACCATGCCCTGCACCTCGGGGACGCAGGACACCTTGGTGTTAATGCTAATTGGGGACAGAGGCGTGTCCATCAGCTCTCTGTTGGTCATCAGTTTGTCCTGTTGGGGGTGGTGCGGGTGGCGGTGATGGTTGTGGGGGCTGCCGTAACCCTCGCTGTCTCTGTTCCCTTCGTCCTCCTGCCCTCCATCCTCAGCAGCCATTTTAAGGAGAGCACCCTCCGCTCCCCGAGCGATCGGACTCCCCAGCAGAGTCTCCAGGTGGCTCTCTGCGATGTGATTGGCTGCATGGTCGTATGGCAGCTGGGAGGGGCTCAGGTGCTCGTAGTGTCGGTGGAACCTCGGGATGAGGAGGCCGGGGCACCCTGGGGACACATTAATGTGAGGCACAACTTTGGTTACAGAGGACCGCTCCCTCTCTTCTCGGGCGTTAGCGGGCATCTCTTGAAGAGAAAGAGGAGAGGAGGGAGGGTCACTGCACGTTCTGATCAAACCCCAATGTGGGGTAAAACTCTGACCTCAGACCAGCTCACTTAATATGTAGATTTTAAACCTCTTAGCGTGTGCAGTGCTAGCTATGCTAACGGTCGGAGCATAATGTGTCCTTACCTCCGCTCTCTATGAGCACGTCCAGCAGCTCGTCCATCTGCTGACTTCTGGTCAGCTGCTGTAACAGAATCAAGACAGTAACTGTTAACCGAATGCTACTTTAACACGAAGTTCAATTCAATCAAACAGTCATTAAAAAATAAATAAGCTTTCAAGCCGTCTACAAAGAGATGCAAAAGTTAGAGATGTAAAAGTTCAGTTTAAATAGTCGAGATGAATCGAGTGTTACCGAGGATTTATTCAGATGATATCACTGTTTGCACCTTATTTAGGCTTTTATTTTGAATTTTTGTTTGGTCCACGCTGATGGTACTTATTCTCCTGTTTGAATTCAACCCTGCTTTTATTTTGAAATAAAGTAAGGCCCTTCCTGTAGATTGGTGGTTAGGACATGAAGTTAAGCACAGAAACAGGAAGTGGTTAGGGATCCCAAACTGACATCGAACAGCTCAACGGAACGGTAACAAAGGTCAATGTGTGATGTCATCAGGTGGCTATTACTTTGGACTCGTCAGCTGAGCTGTCTGAGAGTTTGTGACATTTAAGATTGAAATACGGCTGTATTTGTGAAAATTGTAAATTAGAAAGTTTGTGTGATTTGAAGTTACCGCGAGAACAGCAGCGTTAACGACTCTAAAACAGCGTTTGAGCTTCCCATCTTCACCTCCCCAATTTGAGCGCAATAATGAGGGAAATATGGACGGCATGCGATATTTGCCAGCTTGCTGTGCCTGCCGTATTCTGTCAAGATGTACGTTTAGCCCCACCTCTCTTTCCCTCAACCACTGAAAGCTACATCTGTACCACTTTAACATCCATCTGCGTCAGGCTTTTTATAAGGAGGGTGTAAAGTTAGTGTGGGGAACAAAGCGAATGGATGAGTTTAAGAAGCGTGACACAGTTGATGAGACAAAAAAAACAGGAGACAGGAGGAGGAAGAGTGGAATCAGAGCAACGCCAAGAGTCAAATAAAATCTTTTGACCAGCCATTCGTCTGCTAAATTTTGCGTAAATTTAGAGTTTACCTGCTTGACTGCATCCTCATAGCATGGGGGCTGTCTTAAGTCATCTGAATTTGAGCTACTGACGGCTGGGGGGGGGGCCTGGCTCTTTAGGCCAACATGCCGAGGAGAGGGCACTACTGACATCTACATGAGACAGGTGAAAAGTGACGTTAGCCCACCAGTTACAGTAAGAGGGGGTTTCAAATGTGAAAGTACTGCACATTAGAGATAAAGAATCCGGCCCTTGTGATGGGATCAAAAGAAAGGTTGGCGTTGTTGTGTGATGAAAACAGATGAACACACACATGGATAGAGAAGAGACAAACGGGTATGTGGATGTGAGGTGATGACTAAGTGACACTGACGGCACGCTGCAGATGCTGTGAATGATCAACATGCTCACCTTTGGGTGCATGCTGTGGTTCTCGGTCTTGACTGAGCCAGTGTGACCACACTCTGCAGAGTTTGGAAAGACTCCCTGAAGGCCTCTTTGGTCGGAAGGATAAGAGCAGTTAACCGGCAGAACGCCGTTTTTCTGCTGCATCTGTGGTTATCAAGACAAAAGTATATATCTGAAAGGGACGTTACAGGAGATATAGAGATCATATATTTACAGCGGTTTAGAGAGGACGTAGGGACGAAGGGAAACTCAAACCTAATCCAACCAAACAGTTCTGTCAGTTTTATGTAAACCTGCAGTGTTAAAGCACCAGAACACAGCTGGCAGTAAGGAAAGGGTTAAGACGATGTACCAGAGTCCCTTAGCTAAAGCTAGCTACACACTAGACAATTTATGGCTGCTTATGTCTACTGACCCACAAAATGTGAAATAAACCCATGCAGTCCTTTGTTTGTGGTCTGCATAAGTCTTACAACACAGAGAAAAATGCAAAGTTTCAAATGTGCTCTCCTTGTGATGTCACAGTGGGAATCTGGTAGAAAAAATCCCCACCCCTCCCCTGGTATCTCCACTTAATGGACTCCACCCCCAGCCTAGAACAAATCTTTTGCACAGGTCCACCATTTTTATTCTCGCTATAGAGGAATGATGTCTACGAGGAAAACTCAGGGGGGGGCTCATTGCATTTAAAGAGACACACACACCAAAACGGAGCGTTCTGAGAGAGCTGGTTTATACAGGGTCACAAACCTCCTCTGGTGCTTGATTCATGTTATATTTTGACCCAAGCACAGCACAGATGTTTCATTTAGACCACAGGGGACTGTTTGAAAAGGTGGAGAAGGGGGATAATATGTCCTCTTTAAGATAAAATTATTGATGGTGAAGGGGAAAGAGTAACTGGGCATGTGCAGGAGTTTGGAATCTAAAGGGTTAATATCCAGACACAACCTTGAGATTATAAAGACCCACAGTTAATAACTTCTGACTTAACAATAAAGAGCTCAGTTGGTAAATTTGATAAAGCAGCTATTTATTGTAGATCTGGAATTAAAAAGTAAAACGCACGTTACCTGCATGTTGCGTACTCTGTTGTTGCCCTGCGGGTGGGGGTGACGGCAGCCGTCCCTCCCCAGCGAAGGTGTTAGCATGTAGGGGTTATTTGGAGACGACGGCTGGGGGCTTCCCGAAGGCTTTCCAATGGGGGAGTCCTGCGGAGAGCACTGTGGACTCAGGAAAGCGGACATTGTGGAGGGGCTGCCTGTGGACGGGGTGGTGTCCATACACTGTGGTCCACTGGGGCCCCCCATACCAGAGAGGGGGGCGCTGCAGTGTCCCATCTCCTCCATGCAGCTGCCAGGTGAGCTCTTCAGCTGCTTTGGAGAGGACAGAGGACAGCTGGAGGACAAAGACATGGGCTCCTGCTTGATCGTCACCCCGAAGAAGTGCTGTCCCATCATGGGGGGAGTCTGCTGGTGGTGCAGGGGAGGGTGAGGTGGAGGAGGGACGGTGTCTTGTGTTGCTCCGTAGCAGCGTTTCCTCTTGTGGAGCTGCATCTTTAATTCCTCAACCTAAAAACAGTAGAACCATACAGATATTCTGTCAGTCGTGAAAATAATTAGTTAAATGTCCGTGTAATTTCATACCAAATATTGGCACTGCAACACTTTTAGGTTAGATCTGCATTAACCTCCAGTGCTTTTAAATGAGGCCACTGTTGAAGCAACAAAAGCTGCAGTTCCTTGAATGTCCACTAGAGTCTGTCTCATGCAGTGAGTCAGTCACCATAGAGCCCCATGTTAAAATGTCCAACTTTACAGCAGAAATAAACATGTTTACAGCCTGGTACAAGAACAGTTTGGGTCTCTGTAGCTCATTTCATGCTTTGAGGCTAATTTGAATAGAAAGGGAACAGTTTTCCCGAATGACTTCATCATGTTTCATTTCATCACACACAAACAGCACAGACGCCGTTTACTCTGCAGCGCAGTGAGGGGAGCTTTTAACACTTTGGGTGGGTTTAGTGAATTAAGACTGTGTCTTTTTGACTCACTTGCCGTTTAGCAGGCACAAAAATCCTCACAATAGTAAATGGACTTGAGCTTGTAAATGTATGACTACTCAAAGTGCTTTCACACCGCAGGTCACACCTACACATTCACACACTGATGGTAGAGGCTGCTGGGTAAAGAGTCCATGAGAAGTAACTAATCCCAATCATACACATTCACAAGTCGCCGAAGCAGCGGGAGCAATTGGGGGTTAAGTGTCTTGCCCAAGGACACATTTATTTATTTATTTATAAACATAGGTCATGTTGCTGAAGGATCTGGGGATCGAACCCCCCAACTTTCCTGTAGACAGCCGGCCCTTTAGTAAATCAGTTCCTGATTTCCTCACCTGTCTCTGCTCTTGGTGCAGCTTCCACGTCAGCTCCTCGATCACCTTCTGCTTCTCCACCAGCATTTTATCTTTCTCTGCTTCCATGCCCTCCATACCGCCGCCCTCCCCCACCCTCTGCGATCCCCCAAGGCCGTCCTCCATGCTGAGATGGGCGGGTGACGGCTGCAGGTTGAACTGGGTCGGCGAGGACATGGGTACGTCGCTGAAGCTGTCGGGGAGCGAGCCGCTGAGGGAGAGCTCGGAGGAGGCGGGGGAGATGGGAGGGGTGGAGGAGGTGCTGGGGTAAGGGTAGTAGCCTCCATGGGAGAGAGCGCTGGAGGAGGAAGGAGACTGGTAGGAGGATAGGGAGCCTGTGGGTGTGACGGGGAAGGTGACTGTGGTGATGTCAGAGGAGCCGGACGGGGAGGAGCCGGCGTTGGAGTCTTTGAAGGGTCGGAGCCTCTCGATGAGGGCGGTCTTTGTGCCGGAGACGGGCATGCCCCGAATACGCAGGTGCTGCCTGAGCTCTGACACCTGACACAGAAACAAACAGATGTTAGACTGTATGTAATGAAAGCAGAACATCAACCGTCATTTTACTACGTAACACCTACCTTTAGGTCGTCCAGATTCGCCGGCAGGGGCCCAGGTTTGACCGGAGAGATGGTGCTCTGGTTTGGATAGGAGTTCTTCACCGGGGAGGAGGAGCTACAGTTTGTTTGGCTCGATGGACCGTTGGAGGTGCAGACTGAGAGCTGCTCACTGACGCCTCTACAGTGGGAGAATCACAGTGGATTAATCCTCCACCAATGCTTCATTGATGTTCAAACAATAACACAAATTCTTTCTTAGTTTTTGACTTCGATTGAGACTCACTTGTGTGTTTGGCTCTGTGGGTGGGGCTGGTAGCTGAACGCCGGCTGTCTCTGATGGGCTTGTGTGCGTGGAGTGTGTGTGTGCTGCTGCTGCTGCTGCTGGGACTGTGTGTGAGCGTGTTTCTGCTGGCTGAGGATCTGCAGCTGCAGGAAGAGCTGCTGCTGCTGGAGCAGGCGGGCGTAGGCCGAGTCCATCGGCGGAGGGGACTTCTCCGCCTTCTGGTCCGGAGGAATGTACTGATGGTACTTGAGCTTCTTCACCTTCGGCTTCACATCTTTGGGCTTCTTGTGCCGGTTCTTGTCAGACGTCTTTGACTGTTCAGGGTGGGGAGAGAGAGAAAGTGAGAACATGCATACTGAAGCTTAAAAAGAAGAAAAGAAAAAGGTGGAGGTAAGTCCATTAGACGATGCCGACCTTGACGATAGCAGGAACAGGTATTGGGGGAGTGGCCTGGTTGTTGTTGGCAGCAGTCTGACCTTCATCGTGGCTGTGATCAGGAGGGTCTTGGCCCGTACCTCCCTGTGCACAACACAAAAACAACATGCTGAGAAAAGTATTTTGTGTATCTGTGAAGAGCTGCTCCAATAAAAGTAGCTCCTTAAGACAATGTCTGTATCCTGAATATCTTTAAAGGTCCAATCAGTGAGATGTGTAGTGAGTGAAATGATAAAGTGACCTTACTATGTGATCAGACATTAAGGAAACATGCTATGTTGAAGTGCTGGCTTCTCTGACAACAATGCAGCAGCCAGTATGTCCTCCTTCTGACTTTAGATTCTGCTCCTGAATGATCTGGATTTGTTTGGACCAGAGAAGGTAGGCTTTTTATGCCTTTATTATAGAAATGGTACAATGGATAGAGTGGGAATTGACATGCAGGAAAGAAGCCACAGGTCTGACGAGACCCAGGGCCACACTCTTGGAGGACTATAACCGCTGTACATGGCGCATGCACTTACCACTACACGTCTGTTTTGGATGCCCCCCTCAGACATGAGATCAGTTCACACAGCTCATTTACATTTAAAGGTACAGACACAGAAACAGCCTGTTCTGAACAGGGCTGAAATAGAGGGTTTTATAGGCATGATCAAATACAGGATCAGAGTGGATTTAGAACAAGAAACTTCACAGACATGTTTTGAGGAGCTCTGAGACTTATTTACACTGGTTGAAGAGGAGGAGGAAGATATATGACCTTTAAAAAAGATCTACATGTTGGGGAGAGAAATCTTAAAACCAGTCTGACTATACTGAGCCGAGAAACTGGATCTGTTTTTTAATGGACCTGTCGTCCTCAATGCTTTAAACAGAATCATCATAATCTCACTTTTAAATTAGTCTTTAAAGAATGGATCGTGGTTGAAATCAGAACGACATTTATCGACATAATGAAAACCAACTTGTATTTAGAAATATCACATAACCTGTTTAATAAAAGGTCAGAATCAGTTCTGTCAAAACTGCAGCAGAGAACATCTTCATCATTTCACATGTTTGGTGTTCAGACTGCTCGAGTTGTTTTCGAAATGCTGCCTCAGATTTTATGGTTTTGCTCTGAATTTTTGTTTTTCTTTTTATTCCTCTGCAGGATTTTCAAGTTGAGCTGAGGATCTTTCAGCATGACAGTAAGTTTGCAATCCAACCGTTAAAAAAAAAAACATGCACGTTTCGTTTGCAGAAGTATTCATAAACAAGATTTCTTCATCTGACTCGTGGAATTACGCTCGATGAATCTGCTGGAACATTTCAGAGACAGACGTCTGACATGTAAATAATCCTGCTCTGGTATCACGTTTAAATCTGTTTACTGTTAATGATGGCGTCCGTTAGGGTGAGGTCATCGTGTTTGAAAGGGTGAGTGGAGAGGAAGTGAACGGCAGCTGTGGAGGCAGGAATGTGACACCTGAGCGGTTCAACTGAGTCCAACGGTCTGAGGAGGTGCAGTTCACTCTGTCGCCACAAGAGGACACCAGAGGCAAATAAATGGAGGAGGGTGCAACCGGAGAAAAAGAGCACATGCGGAAGGACTTGAGGGGACGATAGAGGTGAGTTCTTACCTGTGGGGGGCTGGTGAGGGCGGGCGAGGAGGACGAGGAGGCCGTGCTGCCCACAGCCTCAGACGACGGACACGCCGAGCCCGGAGACTCATCGCTGTGGTGCTGCTCCGGAGACAGACTCTCACTGCTGCTGTCCTCCTCGAACGCGTACGAGTCCTCCTGCTTGGGGAACTTTCCGTGGTTCACTGTGAGAGAGGAGCACAGAGACAGGAGGAGGGTTAACAGAGTGGAGATTTCAGACCTTTTTATTTCTTGCTGCAGAGATCCGGGGAACACGAGGGGGTCGTGAAAAGTAAGTCCGATGGAGCCGAGACCTAATCCGGCTGATCTGAACCTCTTTATTAGGAGGTAAAACTGAAACATGCCCGTCCAAAATGTCACCGATAATCCCTCACAAGTACAGAAGGTCCAGATTGATCCAGAGAGTCTGATGTCTGTTTTCTACCCTCCGTTTGGATGATTTCACCTCCTGCCTTTTGTTTTCTAAGAAGTTTGTCCTGCTTGTTTAAAAAGTAAAGGCCTGCTTATGTTTCTTACTCGGTGAGATGTGAATTTGTCTGCTGTACTGCTGCATGAAGACAAAACTACCAGACGATACGTCTACAGTTTGACAACATCAGAAGCCCTTTTGTCAAACATATCGACAAATCAAGTGTTTGTGTTTATGCATATTTAGTACATGAGTACGTTTATTTATCTCAAATTATAAAATCAGGAAACTGAGGTGCTCTCTTTTAGACTCTCTTATATAACTTGTACTAAGCCCTGAACGCATCATGTTAGGCCCAGGAACTACTAAACATTTGCAACAAACAAAAACAACAACTTTTAGAGGACGCTCTCTGATTTGTTTGAGGATTACATTGCAGCCGTTGCAGCCTGTTTCACTGCTGCAGGCTACTGGAGACACTCAGGAACGGCAGCACGTTGTTCACACTAAGTGTCCTCTCGCTGAGCGCTGGTATTCACACATTTCCTGTGTGTCACTCACACCTTGTACCAGGGAGGTGTCACGCTGCGTGTGTGAGACACTTTACATTCAGCTCGCCTCTGATTGGCCGGGCTGATAGTGAGCGCAGTTTTAATTGGTTGATCTGAGAATGGCTATCACACAGAAGCCAATGTGTGTGTGTGTGTGTGTAAGATTTTCTCTTTGTATCCAAACATGTGACGGGCAGGAACAGACCCTGGTTTCAATCACAGCACCAGACACGTTCTGTGCAACTCAATGACCTCCACACACACACACACACACACACACACACACACACACACACACACACACACTCCTCAATGCCACTTCCTCACACCTGTTCACGATGAACTCTTTACTCTTGTCCAGCTTTGAGTATGTTCTCTCTTCACATCGACCAATCATAGGTCTGTACTACAAAGACAGTTCCACACACACTGGTTATTTTTTTTCAATAAGCTGGCTCGACCAACCCTGAAGATGCAGTTAGAGATAACAGGTATGATAAAGCTGCTTATCAACTATCTCTATTAACTCAGGCTTTCTGCTTCAGGCTCTGAGCGCTCTCACGGAGAAGGTTTGAACGTTTACAGCCGTCTGCTTCAGTCAGAGGGCCTTTCATGAACCAACTCTACAGCCTCTCCTCCCTGATCACTTCCACTGTGCTTGTGCGTTTGCATGGAGGTTCATGGAGGCCACATTAAGCTGCGTGCAAATCTCTAAGTGTGGAGCGGGAGTGCGTTCTTGATCTAAAGTACATCTTTCAAGAAGTACGGTCACTTCTCCCTCACCCACCAATCAAAATCAAGGAGGGCAGAAGAGGAACTTTTCTGATTCTTGTTTCCGAGGGAAGTGGAAGTGCACTGAGCGGTCATTGGTAACCAAGCAACAGTGAGCGCCAGTGAGACGAGCTCTGAGGTTAAGGTAGCTAGCGTGCTTTGAATTAACCCCCGGGGACAAATAAAGTTTTTTGAATTGAATTGAATTGCTAGCGTTAACAAAATAGTTTAAGCACACATTGGCCGACCCTTAATGATTCATTCAAAAGTCCAGCCACATTTTTTGTTTTTGCTTATGTTGCATATCAATCATTACTAACTGGACATCAGCGCCCTGCAGGACTTGAACTAGACGTCATATTTTGAAGTGTAGAGCTGCTGAACATGCTGCTATGTGTTCACTTTGTAACCAGGACATGTTGTTCACTCTGTCAGCAGGAGTCTGTCTGTCAGTTTGATTTCACCGGGTGATTGAAATGTCCGCATTGCAGGAAATCTGTGAGCAGGGTGCTCTTCCTCTTGTTAAGTGTCTGTTTTAGAGGTGACATGGGGTCACATAGTTTGTAAACGAGGCTGAAATCATCTTTGGGAGTGTGTGTGTGTGTGTGTGTGTGTGTGTGTGTGAGAGGGGATGTGGAGCTTTAATGTGAGGGGTTAATGCAGCAGCCTGCTCCTGTCACAGAGCTCTGCAGGACGGCAGGCCAGAGACAAAGAGGGAGGAGGAGGGGGACACAAATATACACACAGGTACGCCCACACATACACACAAGGACGCTCTCAAAGTGAAACACTTCTAAAGAAAAGGGTGGATCCAAATACAGCTGCTGCTCATCTCAATAAACGGTGCTCCCTAGCCCTGCAGAGGTAAACCAGCCGAGCGCGGCCCGCCGGCTCCTTTACGCAACATGTTTACAGTAAGATGAAGCAGGCAAACATAAAACCGCTGAAGCTCCAGAATCCAAAAAGCACTTTCTGCACATCCCCGAGTGATATAGAGAGAGTGAGTAACATGTTGAGCATCTGAAGACAAACACAGCGAGGTCAGAGCGATGCACGGCGTTAAATCACCGCTGTGTGTAAGCATGCATGTTGTGCATTTTCTTAAATCAAACACTGGAGGCGGCGGAGGTCTCTACATACACTTTAGATGTCAAAGCACCTCCTCTTGAAGAAAAATAGCCACAATAACAACATTTCTGGAGGTCCGCACCGAGCTGAAGAAGGATTTCTGAAAGAAGCACGATGTTCTAAAAATGTAAATAACATTCCCCGAGCAAAAGACACAAACAAATACTTTTTCCTGCTTTGAAATGAGGATCACATTAAGGAGCAAAAACAGGAAACAGGTACTGAGCGTGTGCAGCTGAATCTTTTTTACCACTCTCTAATAAGTCACGTTTTATAGAGTCCAAATGTTACAGGATTGTTGAGGCAGACACGATAAAGCAGCAGATAAAGTGACACTTTCACCTAGAATAAAAATTAAAATTTTTCCACTCAATGTGTGCTAATTTAACTCTGCAAAGGACCTCATAGAGCCGCCTCGAAACAAATACTTTAATATACAATGTGAACCAGTTGTAGTGGACAAACTTCTGCTCAGCTGTTATGCTCTGCTACATGTGCAGGCCGGCTATAAATTATGAATGGACGAAGACTTAACGATGTCACCCAAAGCAGGGGGCGCTGTAGTCCCATCGATGGCGGTCTCCATGCTGGAATTGCTGTCTCAGCCTAACTTTCAGTGAACCTAACGACAGGCTGAGAGCTGGAGCTGAGGCGGGTTTTAAACCTCCTGACAAACCGTTACACCGCGGCCACCTGTCAATCAGGTCAGCTACACACGTTATTGTGAATAACTCTTATCCTTCATCAAATCAAAACTGATGAGTCATCAAAACATTCACCCCCCCGTACAGTGTGTGTTGATCGACACAGGCTGTAAACATGTTCATCTGTGCTGTAAAAACAGGGTTTTTTAGACTGGGTGTGTATGTGACTTCCTGTGCTTCTGCAGCCAGCCTCTAGTGGACACTCGAGGAACTGCAGTATTTTACACTTCAGCATTGGCTTCAGTTTTCAACACCAGAGGTTGTTGCTTGGTGCAGACAGCGCTAAGTGGATCGTAAACAATGCAGAATGTCAGAATGCCCTCTGCTGGACAATTATGTTATTATTTCTCCACTTGCTTCAGCTTCAGTTTTTTTGCCACGTTGATGCACTTGTAACCCCTTATCTACTGGTTTCTGAAGAGTTGTTATGACCTCCACCTCACTTTTGATCAATCTAGAAACAGATAAAGAGGTGCTGCTGAGGCGGACCTTAAGCTCCGGGTAAACAGCGACAATGTGCTCACCTGTCAGTCAACTCGGCCACGCCCCTAAGAATGCAAAGTGTATTCAACAGATGAGTTATTAAAAACAAAATCACCCCTGTTCAATACAACTATAAGATGTTAATACCAAACAGGGTTCTGTACCAGGCACTCATTAAGGAGGAAAACATGAACTGAAGCTCTCCCCAAACAAACACGTTTAGTCACACAGGTAGAGATGCATCAGGTGTTACAGGTGAGTGACACTATACTACAGTCCTCTGTGTGTACCTGTCATTGTGAGAGCAGAGTCTAGGGGAATGATATTCTTTTGGACCAGCTCCAGGGGCCCCGGCCTGAGAGCCAGCTTCTCGTTCAGGTCCTCGGCTAGCTGCGCTCGCTTTAGCCTCATCTGATCGTCCAGAGAGGAGCTGTCTGAGGCCGGGTCTGCACAACACACAGCAGGACGAGGCCATGAACAACAGGGACACACCACGGAAACACTGAACACAAGTCTGTACAAACTGCAAGGAGAGGAAGGTAACCAAGAATATTCAAACCATCTGTATGAACCATCAGTACTATTTTTACATTAAAGGGAAAGTTGTGTGTTTGATCGTCATGCTGGTAGCAACATATTTCTAACATCTTCGCTATCGCAGCCTTTTTCTAAACTCTGCAGAAGGAAGAACACTACAAGCTAATTTAAACATCACATATTCTTCAACCAGACTCAGAGCTCCCCAAAACATGTGTGTGAAGTTTCTTGTTCTAAATCCACTCTGATCCTGTATTTGATCATACCATAAACCCCTCTATTTCAGCCCTGCTCAGAACAGGCTGTTTCTGTGTCTGTACCTTTAAATGTAAATGAGCTGTGTCTGACCACGCCCCCCTCCAAGGGCTCAGGTGTCTCGCTCTTTCTTGCTCCATGTCCTATTGTTTATGGTGAGAAGGCAGACTCAGAGGGCGGAAACAAACACCTAGCTGTGGGAGTGTCACCCACCTGGGGGAGGGGTTACTGCCCTTTGTGATGTCATAAAGGGAAAATCTCCAAACGGCCTGTCTGAGCACACATTTTCTGAAAAGTGGAGCAGGCAAAAGACGGAGAGGATGGACTTTTCTCATCATTGGGGGGGGTTTGTAGATGAATAAGGGACACATAAAGAGTTATAGAAACATGGGGAAGTGGATTAAGCATAATATGTGACCTTTAATCTGTTGCTCAATATTCATAATTTCCAACTCAAATAGCAGGTTTATAAAAAATCAGGTTTATGCGACGAAAGAGAGTGAAAGCCAGAAGGATCATCGGTGAGAAATGGACTGGATTAAAGGGTCTCCGTCATTACCTAATTTCTCAATTTAAAACATCTGGATGCGATATATTGTGATTGTTCTGTTTTATTGAAATCATTCATGTAAGCAGTTTATCTCTGCAGACATTTCCCCGAGCAGCAGAGCACACGTGTCCACACTTATCCTTCAATAATCAATATTTCGCTTTAGGATCAGTTCTCATTTCGGCTCTGTTGCTCCACTCCCTCAGCAGCCGACACTTTGAGCGCTGAAAAAATAAATGGAGCTGCTGTAATTAAACGTGTGCAGCGGGGGAGATTTTCTACCTTCCACCGCTCCCTCTGTTAAATCCAGAATAAATAATCAGGACTGAAGGGAACCTGGCCCTGGCGTACAAATCCATCCGCAGGACGGAGGAGAGAAACCACATCAGTTTGATTATCTGAGAGCAAGAAAGAGCAACAGCACTTATTTGGTCAAATGTAATTTTAGTGGGATTTTTGTGAGGGCGGACGGAGGATTTAGAGCCAAACTGAAATGAATGATATCGAGTTTGGTGCTGGACAAGTCAGGTGGAGAATTACAGTCTGATGAAAAATGGATATAAGACACTTCCAAAATCAGAGTTAAGTTACGATTAAAGTGCAATATTAAGCATTCTTAATCTCCAAATACAGCAAATATTAGGCTAAATGTCTCTTTCTAAATAAATCTTTCCTACTTCTCTTAAGGGCAGGGGCGTGTCCAGACTCTCTGGACTGGGGTGGCCCACCTGGGGCTCTGACTTATGCAGGGCCTGAAGTTTGTGGGCACACACACACAAATTAAGTTAAGGAATGTTACCATTTCTATCCCCCCTAATGATAAGTGTGTAAGTAAGACAATTTGGTAACTTCTACTTAATCTACTTAGCTTGATTCTTTCGGGATAAAGATGAAAGAAAAAATGACTGCATAAATCCGACTTCTATAAAAGAAGAGTTATCAGTGGTTGAGATGAGTGGAGACGACATAAAGAAAATTATCTGTTTCCATGTTCAAGCACGCGGAGTCTCCAAACATGATAACGGACAAGAGAAACTTCTGGACAAATATTGCAAAGACAGGAGGGAATAAAAGATGTTGATTTCATGTGGAATGAAAATGCTAATTAAATTAATTGATACGTTTTATTGTCTATACACACAAAGAGTAAAATAATATTCTACATTTAATTTATCAGAATCTTTTATCCAAAGTGATGAAAATCAGAGAGAAAGAACAACATGAGCGAGGATCTAGAGAGGAGGGGACAACGTCAGGAAGAGCAAACAAACAACTTACACAGGTGCTGACAGGAAGTGACCAGAGGGGCTGACAGGAAGTGACCAGAGACAAAGCACTTTTTTGGGGGGGCCTTTTTGTGTGCCAATATTGGAGAGACAGGACAGTGGATAGAGTCGGAAATCAGGGAGAGAGAGCGAGAGAGAGAGTAAGGAATGACATGCGGGAAAAAAGCCACAGGTTTCGAACTGGGCCGCCTGCTTGGAGTAATAGCATCTATACATTGGGCGCACACAACTGTTTTTGAACAGCTTTTAGCTTGATATAATTTTGTCTCGTCGGATATTTTGGGCTTCATCTTTGCAAAGACAGTTGCTGAACAAAGTCATTATTATTATTATCTAGTAATATCTCTTTGAAAACGTAATTATCATAATGACTACAAAAACAAGTTGTGCCTTTTGAAGTATGTTGCACGGATAATACAGGTCATTTCTGGAAAGTAACCCTCAGCTGAGATGTAAACAGCACACAGGACGCCATATGACCACCAGCAGGATGACATCATGTGTTTATAAACGAGTCCCCGGCCTCACCTGTCACTCTCTGACCTGATTTAAGAGCTGATTTGACATCACAAAGACACACGCCGCTCTAAGTGTGTTTAAACCGTGGAGTCAAACTGCCTGAAGACATGTTCGAGCGCTGCTCCGTCTCTTTGAGGCGCAGCGTAACCCGATCCGATGAGTGTGGAGCTGGCTTACAGACGTTTAAACAATCTGCAGCAGTATTAAAACACACAACGCACTTTAAACCTATTGTAATGCATTTACCTGCTGACTGTATCTGTCAGAAGTAAACAGTGCACGGAGAGCGAAGACGTATGGTGCATTAGCGGGAATAATTCTCTTTGTGTTTCCATCCCCAGAGGATTAAAGCACCGCGGCGGAGCGAAAGAAAATGTGTTTTTATGCAGGAAAAAGCTCCGTAAACCTGCAGATACCGCTCTATTATCTTTATGAGGAAATATTAGATGTGTGTGTGTGTGTGTGTGTGTGTGTGTGCAGACCCGTGGCCAGCAGACAGACTGTGTGCTCCCATGCAGGCCACACGCCAGCCGGGCCTGAGAGGCTGGGCTGTGTTCTTCAATAGCCTAATAAACACCAGATGTTCCCTGGGTAATATATACACAGACCGTGTGCCGTGTCCATCTCCACAGCAGGAATAACACAGCCGGGCAGAGCAGCCGTCGTCCGAGGGCTCTACAGGAGGAGGAGGAGGAGGAGGAAGAAGATGCTGTGACACCCTGAGTCTTGTGTTTTAAGAATCTAACATACAAATCATGAGCAGATTCTGAAAACATTGACGGATGTATTGAATATTTTGTAAGCCGAATGCCACCTGACTGACTTAAATTATTGTCATTTAATGGGGGGGGGGGGTAATTGGCTTAAACAATTAACTATCAAAATAAATCCTAAGTGCCCCCTTCAGTTCTGCAGAGTACCTGTTATTTGTGAAACCCTGCTGCAGCGAGCCGATAAGACATCTCGTGTTTCATTGTGAGAAAGTGTGCGCCGACAAATTCAACCCTCCTCCATCTGTACCTCCGCCTGCAATCAACAGATAAACAACCAATTGAAACGTTCTTTTTTAAAAGCGCGTTTGGTGCCCCGCTGGCCAATCACGTTCCTCCTTTCTGCCTTATCTGTGACAGACTCCCAGAAACTGATAGAGGCTCGCCGGGCCTCTGGATTCCGTTCCCCCGCACACTTACCAGCAGTTTATCTGCAGGCTGGAGCCGCTGGGAAATGGCAAACGGTGCCAGAGATATCATTGGACAAATCCCCGACCTGCAGTCCCTATGTTGTTCCTGCAGCCGAGTACAAAGCTACACACAGGAGTCGCACACTGCTCCCTGGTTGCCCACGGCAACAAGACTTTGCTCTAATAAAGACCTGAGAGATCTTATTCTTAATGGCTGTTGTCTGTGTTTTAGCTCATGCTGAACAGATTGATTCTCTAAAGTCAGCATTTCATGCCTGATGTAAAGATCCAGGAAAATAAATTGATTTGTGTGACACTTTGGCATGAGCCACAAACATGACAGCGCAGCGATGACCTACAGAACACAAGCCAACATGAATCACGGCCACTGTTAGAACGCTGCGTACGCTCAGCGCTGCTTGTTCTCATCACGTTGTCGTAGGTGACACTAAGAGTACAAAGCCTGGCTCTTATAAACGGCAGCTCGGCCTCCATGTTGTTGTGTTCGGACGCGTCGCTGCTTTGATGTGTCACTCTGCTGTAAACAGGTACGGGACATGTAAATCTGGACGAGCTGCACGAGAGCATTCCTCTGCGGTCACTCACAGACCTGTCTGTCTGCTCGCTGGCTGTAAACGCTATCTGCCTGTCTCTCTGCCTGAGGGTTCTCTCTGCCTGTCTGAGTGCAAGTTTTATCAACCTGTCTATCTGCTATCTGCCTGTCTTTCTGCCTGCCTCACTGCCCACACGTTTCTTTGTCTGTCTGCCTCCAGGGTTAATCTTTTGTCTCTCTGATTGCAGGTTTTCACTATGGGTCTCACTGCCTGTCTCAGTGTCTTCAAGTTGTCACTCGGCCTTCAGGGTTAATCAGTTGTCTCTCTGCCTATAGGTTTTATCTACCTGTCTCTCTGCCAGCAGGTTTTCTCTGCCTGTCTGTCTGTAGGTTCTATCTGCCCGATTATGTACCTGCTGGTTGAGGTTGCCTTTCACTTTCCACCTGCCTGTCTCTCTGCCTACACAATAGCCTGTCTGTCTGCTCTCTCTCCTTTTGTCTTGTATCCACCTGCTCCCTCTCCATGGACCTCTGTTTCTGTCACTAGCTGGATTTATCCGTCTCTGGAGTCTGGTTCAGTTTCTCTGTGGAGCATCAGTCATGTGAATGTTTGTCTCCGTCTGTCTGTAAAAGCTTTAATCTGCAGCGTCGTTCTTCTTTTTGTTCAAAGAGAGTTCCTCTGTCGACCTTTAGCTCCAACGCAGTTTGACTCCGGTTACACCCTTTTCAGGGAGGAACGTGCATCAATTACAAACTATGATGTATGAAGAAACGGTGGCAACGAGCCAGAGTCTGCAGCTTTCTGATACAAATAGTCTGATTCAAAGGAAATAACTGCCGGACGCAGACAACTCAGGGATATTTTTAAACTGATACCGTTTTAAGAGAGACTGGAAATCAATCCATCCAGCTGGAATAACTCCGATTAAAAATAGAACTTTTGCATGTTGGATATTACTTGAAAAAAGACGCTGGCGCTCAGAAATAAATGCCATGCGGACACACGGCCTTAGAATACCATCTGCCAGAAGACTTGTGAAACGATGAATATTGACGGAACACAATAAGAGTATGTTGAAAAAGTTTACAACGGGGGCTCTGATAGCCTAGCGGTTATGTCGCGTGCCCCATGTAGAGAGGCTACAGTTCTCACCACAGCGACACGTGGGTTTGAATCCGACCTCTGCGCTCTGCTGGGCGTCATCCCCACGCTCTCTCTCCTCCTTACATTTCCTCTCTATCTTCAGCTGTCCTGTCCAATAAAGGCAAAAATGGCCCAAAAAATATCTTTAGAAAAGAAAAGGTTTACAACCTGTGATGATGTTGCTCCTGCATTGACTGGTGCAGGATTATGCAGCTAAAAGCACAAATGTTCAGAGACTTAACTGAGTAATAAGAGTCTACTTTGTGTCTTCTATACTGATTTTATTCAAATGGTCAGCTTTAAGTGGGCAGTGAGAGCATCTTCACCTCGTTTGCATTTGATTGGGGAGAGAAATTTTGAAACCTGGATGAATGAATCTCAAACTAGCATGGAAGCGTGTGAGTTTGTGTGTAGATCTGTATGTGTGTGTGGTTTGTGTGTGTGCCTGCATGCACGGCGGCTCGGTGTTGGGAGGTGTTACTCACGAGGCATGATGCCTTGGTCTGCCAGCTGCTCTCGTGTCCTCCTCTGCTGAAGTCTTAACTGTAGGACTAGAGTTACAGCGAGGAGGAGGAGGAGGAGGAGGATAGATGAGAGGGAGAGCAAAAAAAGAAGGGGAAAGATGAGAGAGAGAGAGAGAGTGCAAAGACAGGTAAGGGACAGACAAAAAAGCAAGAAGACAGAATTCAAGCCACTTTAAATGCTGTTTTTCAAATCTTAACTCTGTGATCTAGAAAAAGTTTAAAACTAGCTCTGCCATCTCTTTGTGAAGGAGCAGAAGCATGTATGTGTAAATGCATACAGAAAACAGAGGAAAAAAACAACGCTGCTTGCTCACAAATATTTCTGTGAGCAGGATGTAGGGAATGATAAACAGCTCCTGGCTTTTAAACAGATCTGCGAGCAGTGTGTGGTCTGCACGTTTCTGTGAATGTGTGTGTGTGTGTTTAGCATTGGTGGAGGTGGGAGTGAGGGGTCATAAACACGGAACCTCCCCCGTGTCTGTTGGTCTGCTTGTGTCTGTCGTTTGTGTCTGTGTGTGTTTCTGCTCCACGCTGTTATCTGAACGTCTGTCGATTGGGAACGGACGCACAAGTAGGAAACGTTCCTCGATCACTTCCCTCCACTTTAATATCGCCCTCAGGTGGTTTTTATTCTCGCTTAATGTTATTATTTTCTCCAGAACTTCCAGGTTTGAACCGATGAATCATATGAGAGTTTGAGTATCAGAGTTCTTCGGTTGGGGAGCACCTCCGTTATGTAACAGCAGGCCCTTCCCTTCATCTAACATCTGCTTTAGTTTACAGCGAGTAGGGGTCATGACCTGCTGGTCGAAACATCACAGACAGCAAATGCAGATATTAGTGTCCGACTAAAATCTGACCATGAACCTGTAACTGATGCATGGACGGTTTTCATCAAATGCTATAATAACAACAGACACAAGAACATGCAGGTTTGAATCCTTTATGTACCGTAATAAAGCTTCTATAAAAAAGCACCGGGCTTTTATTTACTTCAGCCTATGAAATGACCTCCTTTATTTGGGACGGGCGTCAACACGAGACCGGCCTTTAGTTATTTTCAAACAAAACTTGAGCACAGCAAAGATGGGAAAGACTATTTACCCCCAAAAGAATATTTGATGTTACCTTGTCAAGCAGCATGCAGACCTGCTTCATGTCCTACACACATACGAGCATTATCCTGGCATGCATCATGGCCTCTGAGAGAGCTGCCTTCATATGTCAAAACCATGAGCTGTAAATATTAAAGCATGAAGCCTGAGTGACGTCACCCATCTGTTCCTGCAGGGGGCGCTGGAGTCCCATCAATGGCGGTCTCCGAGCTGGAAATTCTGTCTCAGTCTAACTTTCAGTCAACATAACGACAGGCTGAGAGCTGGAGCTGAGGCGGGTTTTAAGCCTCTTGACAAACCGTTACACCGCGCCCGCCTGTCAATCAGGTCAGCTACACGCCTTATTGAGAATAACTCTTATCCTTCATCAAATCAAAATGGATGAGTCATCAAAACATTCACCCCCCCCCCCCCGTACAGTGTGTGCCGATCGAGACATGAGCTAATCAGACCTATTTGTTTTTTTTTTAACCAGGCTGTAAACATGTTAATCTCCACTGTAAAAATAGGCTTTTTAGAATGGGTGTGTATGTGGCTTCCTGTGCTCCTGCAGCCAGCCTCTAGTGGACACTCGAGGAAATGCAGGATTTTGCACTCCTGCATCGACTTCAATTTTCAACCCTGTAGGTTCTATTCTTTGTCAGTCATGTTAAAAAGCAGAGGCTTACATTTAAAGGAGCAATATGTAACTCTGACACCTAGTGTTTAAAAATGGGTAATGCAGTCCAAATTCTAAACATTGTAGAGAGCTGTCTCCCCCTGCCCCCTCCTCTCTAGAGTCCATTCTCATGCAGGTTGCCATGTGGTGGACACTGAAGCTTCAGTGTTTAGCCAGCTCTGCATCGGTCTGTAAACCTTTCTGTGTTCTAACCTCTCTCCATTTTTCAACATAGCATGTTTCCTTAATGTCTGACCATATAGTAAGGTCACTTTATTATTTCACTCACTTAACATCTTACTCATTGGTAAAGTCAACATTGTCATTTGGCTTTGTCGCCTTCTTAACCAATGTTAGCACATCAATTAATTAACTTAAGTACTTTAAAAAACACTGTCATCTTGGCGTTAGAAATGCTGAATACTTCTGAGGTGTGCACTTACGTGTTTGTTACCACAGCAAGTTATTTAAACAAGGTACCTCCTCCACAACGTATTGATGTGAAAAAAGGTTGTGGTTTTTAAAAAGGTCTTTGTGAGATCAGATGTTCTAACAAGCTAACATTACGGTAAGTCTTCTTTATTTTAACCATTCGTGTGTTTCGTCCAAGTCAGAAAATAAGCGATGTGACAAAGTTACTGTTGGATATTTCTGCAGAAGATCTTTGGTTTCATCTCAGGGGACTGATCTCTGCTGCTCTGTATTATGTTTGCAGACGAGTTATCAATAATGTTGTGTATAAAAAGCGCAGCAGCTGCCATGTAATCTGTGTTTTCTGGTAAAATGCCGCTCTCTGTCCTGATTGCAGACGGAGGACCAGAGCCAGGCGGTGTAATCACAGACCACTGAACCGCACGATACTCTGCCTCCCCAAATGTTGACTTTGAAACTGAAGACATTTGTTTTAACTCGAAGTTCCTTGACAACAAAGGACATACAAATCCACAGCCACATTTACAAGTTTTCAGATTTATAGTGTAAATAAATTATCATTCGACCTGGTGAAGTGGCGATAACTACACAAGTGAGAGACGTGATATCTGATTTATTGCCTCTAACACGTTCACAGCCACCACAAGAGAAAGAAACAGGCTAATAATAACACCACACTTTCACACTTAACCCCCGACATCTAAGCTAAAGGGACCGTGTGTGTTTTAGACCTACATGAAGTCTCCTGAACTCGCCCTCAGCCAAACCAGGAATGTGTTCAGGACAAATGTACGAGCGTGACTGTATAACTTCTCATAAACAGGTTTTCCCAAATGAAGTATTAGGTTTATTTAAGTCTCATTACTCAGCATTATGTGAAAATCCACCTTAAAACAGGACGTGTGTAATTTATTCCGATGGTCTTGGACAGTAAAAGGCAGATTTGTGACTGTGAGCTAAAGCTTCACTGTGAAGATTTCTGGAGCGGCTCCGTCCACACTGACTGATCGTCAACAGACGGATAGACGGCGGATTCAGATTTGTGTTGCAGAAAAAAAGCACAACCATTTCACAGGTAGAAACTTTTAAATTGGCTCTGCGGTGGGCATCTATTCTTTATCAGTCATGTTAAACAGCACAAGTCTTACATTTAAAGGAGCTTTATGTAACTCTGACAACCTAGTGTTTAAAATGGGTACTGCAGTCTAAATTCTAAACATTGTAGAGAGCTGTCTTCCCCCGCCCCCTCCTCTCCAGAGTCGATGCTCACGCAGGTTGCCATGTGGTGGACACTGAAGCTTCAGTGTTTATCCAGCTCTGCATCGGTCTGTAAACCTTTCTGTGTTCTAACCTCTCTCCATTTTTCAAAAGCATCTCCAATATTGATCCTAGTTTGAGCACGTTTCTGCTCGTGGAGCTTATTAGAAACATGCAGAGGCTTTTTAGGTCGGGTACAATCACTTCTATCTGAACCAGTTCTCTTGCCCGCTTCCATCGCTGCAACACCTGTTGGTTTGACCTGATAACTGCTCTCATATCTGGCAAACCGAGGGGCGTCCAAACCGGCTGTGTGGGGGTGCCTTAAAGCCTCCTACCTTATCTGGTCCAAACAAATCCAGACCATTCAGAACCGCACTACATAGTTTGAACAAAAAGATGAAGATTATGAAAACGTGGACAATCACAAGCTCATCAGTCATTAGCAGGACTATATCGAGGTTCAAAATTAAACTTTTTTAATTGAACATTTTTCAGTATTGAGTTTAGTTGGAAGAAAAAGAAAAAGCAAAAACGTTCCACCTTTGTGTGACAAACTTGTGCAACAAGCTAACGTGACAAGGCTTGTTGTTCTGACGGTGGAGACACGCTGCCGCCCAGCTCCGCCACTCACCGCAATTTCCTCAAAGTCTGTATGCGCTGTGTTACGTCAGCACCACAGTTTTACTCTGTCCTACAGCGCATGCATTGCCTTACTGGTGTCTTCCTGGAGTGTGAGCACAGCCATGAGCTGCTGAACTCACAGGTACACAAGATCTCATGAGAACTACAAGATTTCATGAGAACTCCAAGATCTCATGAGAACTACAAGATCTCATGAGAACTACAAGATCTCATGAGAACTACAAGATCTCATGAGAACTACAAGATCACGCGTGAATAAAGAGAACAACAAACAACATGTTGCTTTGTCTTTCTGAGGTTGATTTTTTGTTCACTCGGTGCCCGTTTAAGCATAATGTTGATAAAGTGATTGAACATACGATCAGGAGTCTGTTTGTTGTTTTTTATTTTGAGAGCCCTGAAAGTAAGAGAAAGTAAGTGTGCAGCTTCGAGAAAGTCCAATGTGGATCATTCGACTGCATCCGTGTGGTCCGCTCAATCCGGATCTGATCACACCCTCTCTCTAGTCAACGCTCCATTGTCAGTTTACGGTGCGTGCCAAGAAACACCACTCTGCATCCCTTTAAATACGCGCAGTCTATTTTTTCAACGGAGCTTGCTGCAAGCGGACTCAGGCAAATATCAACTATTTTAATATCAAGACAAGGCCTGATGTTCATGTGCATATTTATTATGAATTAAAAGGTGAATACAAGTCCAACATTAATATTGTCCTTCCGCTTGAATATCAAATGACAGCTCATATCTCCTTAATTATTGACACACTGAAGTTACAAACACTTAAAGTAGCTGCTCTGTAGGTGAATAACTATGGAAGCCCTCAGAGGACAAGTACCCAAAACGTTTGATTTGACTCAGTTTTTCTGAGTTTAGCAGGTACATTTCTGTTGTTTTCTGAAGATCTCTAGAAAACCAGCGTTGTCATCTCTAGATAACGACATAAAACGAAATGTATAAATGTATGCTTGCTTTTTAGTTCTGTAAACACCAGCCTCTGTTTTCATTATTTCCCAGTGTTGAACATCATCTTACACTACTTCATGGATGGTTTTGTGTTATTTTAATCCTTTCAGCACAGCTCACTAGTTCACTCCCCTCTCTTTCTCTACCGATGAATCAGAAGGCAAGAAAGAAGAGGCTTGTTGTTCTTATTTCTTAATAAAATGACATCTAAAAAGGCGACTTATTGCAAAGAATCTTCTTATGAACCACAAGAGAGCTGATTTTAAAGTTTGTTTTTATAGATTAGAAATAGAATATGTCTCCATAACTCAGGTGAGGCTTAAGTGAGGTGTGTGTGTATGT
Source organism: Labrus bergylta (assembly GCF_963930695.1). Taxonomy (NCBI): domain Eukaryota; kingdom Metazoa; phylum Chordata; class Actinopteri; order Labriformes; family Labridae; genus Labrus; species Labrus bergylta. Next base: position 14,961,391 of record NC_089215.1, on the reverse strand, counting down.
GTGTGTGTGTGGTGATTTACTCTGTAACATGTTGACACCTTGTTGATTTAACTTAGGCTATATGTGACGCCTCTGTAGTACGATTATGTCAGCGAGCGCGAGAACACGGGCCACAGTCCTTTGAGCTGTTAATCAAATCAGCATGAGAACTGTTCAGTAACATACACATTCACAAAACATTCAGAGGTCCAGAGGGAGCGCTCAAATGAGATCGCTATCTTTTCTTTTAGCTTGAACCGTGCAGCAGCAGTTCCCATGGCTTCGACAACGGAGATCAGGAGCGCCGCAAAATACTCGACAGTTGCTGAATTCACGGGGTGCAGAGTTTAACTCGAGCTTCTGCGTCTTAAAGAAAAACTGTAAATCCTGCACGACCTGATTGTTTAAGACTCCTCCTGTCAGCAGTTATCATACGCAGAGTTGTACTCCTCTGACGCTCCACATTTCATGCATGCACCCATAAATTCACTCAACAAGCCGGGCAGTTGTAGTTCATATCGCAGAACATTAATCCCTCTCACTGTAACATCAAGCACACATGTAGGAGGATGACCTTTGAAGACAGCATTGCTGCATCTGTGAAATATTAAACAGCTAAAGCGCATTAAGTTAGAGCAACACAGAACCTGAACCTCCTGCTGCTGTTGAACGCCACCTCTCATCATGTTCCCTGGAGCACTGGGGGGTCATTCCCCACCCTGCCGATCTGCTCTAAACAACTCAGAGGAAAAGCATCATTTACCCTGGAACGCAATTACAGCTCAGCGGCAAACAGAAAGTAAGAATGAAGCTGATTCAGCCTCCAGTTTGCTCATTCGGTTGCTTTAAAAATGTTGCTTTCAGGGGCGATCGTGTACATAAAGACTCAGACTGCAGAGCTGCATTTGGAGCTTCCATCAGTTACACGTTCCTCAGGGAGGTGGCAGTGTTGGTCAGACTACACACACTTCACAAACACACACTGAGCCTCACAGATGTTCAAAATAAAGACTAAGAGTGTGTGTGTGTGTGTGTGTGAGAAATAGGAGAATTAACGAGTGTGTGTGTGTGAATGGTGTGAACACAAAGACCTGACAGCTGCTGTGTGTTAAAGGGAGGTTAAATCAGCGCTGCAGCCTTCCTCCCTCTTTGAAATGCCCACGTTCACACAAACATCAGCTTCCAATCCAGCCTTATTAAGATAACCTCTGACTCCTCTCCGCTGCCTAATCTCTCTTTATCAGCGTGCACACAGACTCTCACAGGCTCCCCTCTGCAGCAAGTTAAAGGCTGGCACAGAGCAAGTGCACCAACCTGCCCGGGACATCACCCTGCATCTGGTGATTTAACGAGGACGGGTTGGAGCATTAACATCACAGAACACGCCCAAGAAACCAATCCATCACTCTGTGACAGGACACGTGATCACACTTTATTACACACCTGTCACTTTGCTGTAGAACAAAGTGTGTCGACACAACTCAGGCATGAAGACAGATGACTGACATAATGAAGCAGCATCGCCTGTAAACGCCAAGTGATGGCATGCAAACTGTGTGAGGCTAATCAGAGACTTGCTCACTTATGAACAGACAGAAAAGAAAAGTGTCAATCTGTGTTGTTCTTACCTGATCTAAACTTGCTTCGTATGAGTATGGAGTGCTCAGAGCCCAGAAGAGTCATAATGCTTACAGTACAGGTCCAGTGTTCAAAAGTGACAAAATAAAGTCAAGCACACGAGAAGCTGCGCACACTTCGACCCCTGCCAACGCCTCGGGACGCCTCACTGAGATGAGATGGAGCTGAGCCGGCCTGCCTCATCAACAGCTCTACAGGAACACTGATGTGAGAAAAACTCATAACACACACACACACAGACACACACACACACACACACACACAGGCTGGCTCTTGTTGTGTCTCTGCTCTCTGCGCGTGTGTGAGTGAGTCTGGGGCCGGGGAAGCTGTGGTTCCATCCAGCTGAGAACTCTGAGCCGGCCCAGGACAGCTCACACAGATATGCCCCGCTCGGGGAGGGGCTACCGGGACAGGGTTTCCTCTAAGCCCCGCCCACCAGAGCCCGGAGGCTGGACAGGGCCTGGCTGATGACTTCTTCCTCCCCTGCCACCAGTGTAAATATATCTGCCTATCAGCCAGGCTGGCTGTCATTAGGAGGGGGAGAGAGAGAGGGAGAGCTGGATGGGGGAGAGAGATAGAGAGGCTGATAGAGGAGTACAGCCAGGAGGGAGGGAGTGAGGGGTTTCACTTTTTGCCTTGAGACATTTTAAAAGTTGTTTTCTCCCCTCTCGAGGACAGACCTGACCAAAAAACTTGACTTTTTACGTTTTACAAATCTGCATCACTTCAGACTTGTTATGTGAGTAAATCACAAGAACATGAGTTTGTTTTTCAGCTTCATACCTCTGCAGTAATCCAGAGTGAAGCTCTGTGTGACTTACTATTTAGAGTTAAACTGAGACTCACCACAAACAGATGGACGGGCGCTCCTCTGGGGGATTTAATGAACCAAGAAATGACAGAGTTTATTTTGGAGACATACCTGGAGTAGAGAATTTTGCTTTCTTTTAATTATTTTCTAAACACAGGGTTGCTTCTCTTATTTCTAACGGGGCCATAAAGAATGCATCACACAGAGGAGGAAGTCTTGGCTGGTGGTTAATTATCGCTTACCGCCGGCTAAACTGGAATGACCAAAGGGTTGGCCTCTGTCCCCAGAGCTGTATCTCATCATCAGTCGATACCCATTGATTTTCAAGATCTACGTTATTGTATCCGTACGATTCAGAGCATTTTGACTCTTCTGGGCAAACTTTCCAAAACAAGATCAGATCAATAAAGAACAATGATTGCAATGTGACTTAAAACATATCTTAACAGTTTGTATGATAGCTTAAGGTATGCACAAGTCTCCATCACTGACACATCGTCTGTAAGTGCTGGGTTAAGTCAACGCCATGGTTTCGCTCCATCCTACAGCTCACGCCCTGCCCCACTGGTCTCATTTCTGGAGGGTGAGCACAGCCATACAAGATCCCACAAGAACTACAAGATCACAGGAGAACTACAAGATCAAATGAGAACTACAAGATCACAGGAGAACTAAGAGATCACAGGAGAACTAGAAGATCACAAGAGAAATACAAGATCACAGGAGAACTACAAGATCCCATGGGAAGAAAGAGAAAAACATGTAAACAGCAGGTTGCTTTGTCTTTCTGAGGATGATTTGTTGTTCATAATATTGTGTTTTATTTTGAAATTGACCGGTCTTTCTGTGCGTTTCCTTGTCTGACTTCCTGTCTGGGTTGATCTAGCCTGCCCAGCTTGACATGTGCTTTCATCAAGCTCCGTTGAAAATAGACTTGGAGCGTATTTAAAACAGTGGATATCGTGATTATTTTGGCTGAGCGTCACATTTTATTCTTTCATGGAGCCGGCACACTGCAGACATTTCACATAAAAGCCAAACAATGTTAAGTTAGCAAAAAGCTGCTGAATAAATTGATTTATTTTGAGGATATGGAGCCTTTTTTTTCAATTCAAAGAGACCAGAAATAAATGTTTCAATAAACACGATGTTCCCTGTGAGATAGGAATATGATATGTAATATGTTCTGATTTTGTTTGACATCCTAACGAGTCTACATGTTTTCTTTCTTTGTTTGCTTTGGCAGCATTTATGTATTTATAGTACATGGCATGCCAAAGACAGTGAAATGAAATGAAGGAGAAAAGATATGAACAAGACACATATAGGAATTTGATGAACAAATTTCATCCGATACAATATGTCTTTGAGCGGGACTCAAAACAAAACTTGTATGTCTTAGAATCATGGGTATGTGAACATTACATCACGCTTCTTTAAATGTTTACATTCAGGGGGAAATAGAGGAACTATGGCAATATAAAAGTGCATTTAGATGGATGGATTCATAGACCAATGGTTTGATGAGAAATGGATCGAACTATAGATGGATGGATAAACTGATGGATGAAAAATGGACAATGGATTATATAACAATTGGAGGGATGGAAATATGGATGAGATATGGATCACTGGAATGATGGATGGATAAACAGATTGATGAACGGATAATGATGCATTGAATAATAAATGATGGAGGGATGGATGGATAAAGTAGTGGATGGAAAGATTGATTGAATGATGGATGAGATGGATGGAATGAATGGATTAATAATTGGTGAATAAATGGAAAGATGGTTGTTGGAGGGAATGATGAATGGATTTAGGACTGAATGATGGATGAAACAGTGGAAGGATAAACGGATGGCTAGATGGAACAATGAATGAATGGACATCCTGATGCATGATAGAGAGATACATGGATGGATGGATGAGTGGACCAATGTATGAATGATGGAGTTATGGATGAATGGACAAACAGATGCATGAACAAAAATGGGTGATGGATGGAAAAATAAATTGATGGATGAAGAATGGAACAACAAATAGATGGATGGATGGATAGATCAATGGATGGATAAGAAATAGAAAGAAGAATGGATTGATCAATCTGAAGATGGATGATAAACAGATTGATAAATGGATGGATTGAACAATGGGTGAATAACTGGAAAGATGGTTGATGGGGGGAATGATGAATGTATGGATGGACTGAAAGATGCATGAAACTGTGGAAAGATAAACGCATGGATGGACCAGTGAATGGATGATGGAGTTATGGATGAATTGCAGATGCATGAAAAAATGGTTGGATGGATTGAATAATAAATGGATAGATTGATGGAGTAATGGATGAGGAATGGAACAGTGGATTGATAGATGGATGGATGGATGGATGAGAAATAGAAAGAAGAATGTATTGATCAAACTGAGGATGGATGATAAACAGATTGATGAATGGATGGATGATTGAATAATACATAGATGGAAGGATTGAAAGATTGATGATTGATCGCAAATGGATGGTTTGGATGGATTAAATGAAGTATGAGATATGGATAAATGGACCATTGGATGGATGCAATGAATGATGGACAGATTGAAGGATAAAAGGATGGATGGAATAATAGATCAACAGATTTAACGATGGAAAGATGGTTGATGGATGGACCAATGGATGGATGATGGAACTATTAATGGATGGTCAAACAGGAATGATGGATGGATAAATGAAAAAATGGAGAGATGGATGGATGGACCAATGTTTAGAAGATGGATGGATTGATGGATAGATTGATTGGTGGAAGGGATGATGGATGAGGAATGGAACGGTGGAAAGATGGATGATGGCTGGATTCAAAGAAAAAAGGATGGATAGATGGAGAAATGGATGGGTAGACCAATGGATGGATGGATCCCAAACAGTACAAGATATCTTAAATATGAAATTAAAATGTATCATATAAAAAAACATACCTTACAGGGTGGTAGTTGTGTTTAGAGAGATAATCTATTTATTGAATTTATTGAATCTATTTATTTATAGATCTGGACTACACTCTGAGAGTTATTCACTCGGCAGCAGACAAACAGGAGGTTAATCTTATCAGCAGTGTAATAGCAGATTCTGTAGTCTTTATTCAACAAGGCATCCCTTCCTCCAGCTCCCACATACCAGGCCGACATGTGTCAGAGTTTAACTGAGTTCTGTGCCCGCTCTTTAAGGGGGCGGAGTCAAACAACTGCTGCTCTTAGTGCCACAGAGAGTCCTGAACGTCCATCAACACAAGACGTCAGCTGGACACCACATTGACTTCTCTGTCTGCCCTAAAGCTTGATATGAACTAAAAACAGAATATGATGCAAAGTAAGTGCAACAGAAAGACATCAGAGGGGAATAAAGAGGGAATGTCATGTATGCACGCTTGTTTCTGTCATACAGCAGGTGTCCGAGTCTGTGATGGCGGTCGTTGCAGAGAGCTCCTGTCTCACTAAACCCTGATTAAAGTGTTCTGTGGTTACAGCTGAGAATGTGAGGAGGCTAAACAGTGAAATGCAGTACGTGTCCCTGGACCAGGCCGGCTTCCTGTCCCAACATAAACTGAACAACGGGCAGCAGAACAAAGACAGAATATTAGATCATTTATGAACGTTATTTGACTCGTTTAATCTTGACTTAGAGATGATTAGTAACTGGTCCAAACAGTAGATCCCGTTATTGTGAGACAGATTCTCACTCTGAAAACATGAAAACGGGTATTTACCAGTAGATTGTAAATATGAATGGACAAAGCCTAAGCGACGTCCCCCTTCTGTTCTTGCAGGGGGCTTTGGAGGCACATCAATGGTGGTCTCCTTGTTGGAAATGACGACAGGCTGAGAGCTGGAGCTGAGTCGGGTTTTAAGCCTCTTACATAAATTAGCCACATCAATCCTCTAATCTAATGTTTGTCTTTTCATACATGTCAACCTTTTAAGAAAGACGTTCATTATTTTCTAGAATAACATCAATCTGAATAAACATGTAGACATAATATCACACTTCCTCCTTATTTACTTGAAACATAATTTTAGGATTTATCTCTACAGTAAATGCATCAACAGGTTATATTTAGATCTAAACTCTGCTTGAACTTGTCTGACGGTTGCTTCTGTGTCGAGGAACATGTTGGGGTATTTTTTGAAAGCGTGAGTCTTTATTTAGACATCCTGCTGTGGAACATTTTCAGGTTTGACTCCAGAGATTGTGAATCATCTCGGCTACTCGGATGACTAATACCTGAACAGAGGGGTGAGATATGAGCGGGCAGGGGCTGCTGTGAATCTGTGCAAAATAATTCACATTTAAGAATTCATATCACTTAATGTCAAACCTTTCCTGGAGTTCCTGAAATGTTATGGCTGCAATCAAATGTTTTACAGGAGTTTTGTGGTCTGACAGAGATAATTTGTCTCCCTAAATGTTGGATTCCTCCCTCTCCATCCTCCTGTTCTTCTTTTGGTTTGATCTCAATGCTCCTCTTCTTCTTCTCTCCTTTAACAAATCGTTTTTGTTCATCACCATGAGCCACATCTCCGGCTACACTCTGTCCCAAAGTCATTATGAACTTAAAATATCCGCTAATTTCCGTCCCTGTTCGGTTAAAACTCAGCTACTGTAAATACAAAGAATGAACAGTGATGAGCGTGCTCCTTTCCTGCACATTGTGTAAAGACGGCTCTAATCAGTCACAGAGAGCTCGCTCCAGAAACAGCTCACTGCTCCTGCCTCGCTGCTATCCATTTTAATCTCCTCACACCATAAACACTGCTCGCCTTTTGTTGCCGAGGAGCGTCCACACAGCAGCGTGACGCACACACCAAAACATACAATAATTTAATGTAATAAATGGCGTGTGCTGCAATGAGCTCCAAAAAAACTTGCACAAAACTTGAGTCAAATATTTACACAGAAGCTGCTCGGGCTGCAAATCTATCGCCGTCATCTGAGCTGCGTTTGTCTTGTATGTGCGGTGAACGCACATTTAGCCCACATGTACATGCGCACACATAACGTCTTAATTAGCAGGTGAAAGTGCTTAAAGGGAAGGTCTGTCAGAGGGTTTGACAGTGTACACACAGCGTCTCACAGAGATTCCTTAGGAGGTCACACAGTCCTGGCTTGGCTTAATCCTCCCCTTTAATTGGGCCCGATGTCAACGGACGTGACAAGTCTCATCTGAACTGTCTCGAGCTGCACATGTCTGTGTGTGAGCGTGTGTGAGTCTGTATGTGAGCGTGTGTGTGTGACAAAGACAGAGCAGGAGGTCATATAGCACTCAGACAGATTCAAGTGCATATTTTCTACATTATATACAATAAGCGTGCAGCAGGGTGTGATAGTCCAGCCCTGTTCTCTCTGCTTTTTTTTAAAACAATGCTCCTCTCCGAGTATCAGTCAGACGCCTCTGCACAGAGCATGTTCAAAACACACGTTTCATAACCCAAAAGGATGTGTTTATTGGCCGGCTGCGCAGACATCTAGATCATGAAATGACTGTTCGTATTTCTGTGATTTCTTGTGTTTTAGATAAAGCAGATGTGAGACGTTGAAAACGGCACAAAATATCATAAAAATGATGTCAAAGTCTGTGTGGAGAATTACAAACACTCGTTTCACATGACGTGTCTGGAATTATATTTTTAACAAGCTCGTCTTTGCATCAGTTTGGATAAATGATGCATCAGTAGCTGTCGGGGAGCAGCAGTCACGTATTTGAAATGCTTTGGATGTCTGTTTGAATCCAGCTGTCCCACGGCTCGCCGCCTGACAGAGCGTCGGAGGAGGAAGTGAGCAGCATGCACCGTCTGACCAGGTGTGAATGAAACATGGAGCTGGACTGCAGGGCATGTGCTCAGCTGTTTTACTGCAGGAAACCAGAAGTTTTATTTCATCACTCTAACGTCACATCTTTTGACCTCCTGTCCCTGGTATTCAAGCAGTTCTTCATCTAAACAAGAAACGTCGAAGCTGAATCACTTACTGTCAAACTCGACCACTAACAGGGTAACTGGAGGACTCCACATTACTACATTTTGCATCACTACGAAATGATCTTCAGCAGGTTTGCACAGACAGCATAGAGCCACCATGGTGTCACCCGTTTGTTTTCTACTTTGTAAAAGTCTTTAGTTTAGCACCACTACAGTTTGTTTTTTGTCTGGAGCAGGAAGTGACCATATTTGGAGGAGAGGGTGGAGCTATAGAGGAGTAAGGGCTTACCCTACATTCACATGGTGTCAGAAACATCAGAAAAACGAGTTTCCGAGTTGTAAAATGTACATGAACGCCTGCTCAACATGGCGGCCTAAAGATGTTTAGTTAATGTTAAGATACATCAAGGTTTGCTCTAATATAACTCATAACAGAGACATTCACACATCTTCTCCTTAGCATCAACGCTGTTTGTTGTTGTTCCAACAGCACGATTTGACCACTGGGACCATCAGAGCAGCACATGAAACCCGATGTTATCAACGTTATCACGCTCCAGGCCCTGGGCAGGGCGTGCGTTGTCCGACGGAGCAAAACTGCAGTGCTGACGGAGCGCAGCGCACATGGACTATGTGGAATATGTCAGTAAACCAGATTATGACAGCTGTGTGTTCATTATGATGGGTCATGTCTCCCGCTGCAACAGTGTGACTCACTGGTGTGTTTTTAATTTAATCAAAGTTTTCATGCTGATTATAATAAATAATAAATATTAAACCATATTATCTTTGCACGTCTATATAATATTAGCACACCTGGCCTGACACTCACAGAGCCCAGGACTCGAGCCGTGTTGGTTTGTGTGTGTGCAGTTTGACGTGTGTGCTCAGTGTTCCAGGGGTCAGCTCGGGCTGAGCAGAAAATCTTTGCCCGAGGCATCCTAACAGTTTAATCCGTCATGCAAAGGAGAGGATTAGAGGAGAGAATACAAAAGTACAGGTATCAGAGGGAGAAGATGGACAGGAGAGCCATGAGGGAGGTGTGTGTGTGTGTGTGTGTGTGTGTGTGCGTGTGTGCGTGCATGTGTGTGTGTGTGTGGGGCTGAATATAAGTGTGTGTGGTGAGAGGGGGATGAGGATCTGGAGCTGCAGGAGGGGGTGATACGGGTAAAGACTTTGTTTGACGACAAGAGGGGAGGTTGTCGGGTCAGAGGTGCACAGGATATGGGTGGGGGGTCTTAGAGGTCTTTGCATTCGTGCATGTGTGTGTGTGTGTGTGTGTGCATGTGTGTTTTTGTGTTTGTGTGCAGAAGTTCAGACACAGAGGCCTCCTGCAGCAGCAGCAGCAACAGCTGTGTGGTATCACTCTGAATGCTCCTCTGCTCTCCCTGTGCTTGTGGCTCTCAGGTAAACACTGAAACAGCCAATGAGAAGGATGCAGCAGTGTGGCCATGCAGCAGAGGCGCCGTGCCGCACAGAGACAAAAAGTTAGGAGCTATACTTGGGTGTTCTGATTTGTTTGTGGTCCGAATAGTATCGACCAATCACGTATCAGCAGGCTTTGCTGTATGCAGGAATTACAAAAGAAAGTATGGAGAGCAAAAACAGGAGGAACACAATCCACCATAATGCCTTCAGCTGTAATCTGACGATGATTTATTTATCGCTATAAACAGCTGACAATCTGTTCTCGATCAAACATTTAATGCATGTGTGAATTTAGTTACAAAAGCCAATCAGTGTTTACATTTCCTGACATCCTTGAATGCATCAAAATTGATTGAGCCAACCTCCATTCAACAAAAAACCTTTTCAAAGTTGTTTTCTCCTCCTCTCAAGGACAGACTTGACAAAGTTTGACTTTATATCAATCTGCATCATGATGTTATTAAAACTAAACTTCAGACCCGTTAATGTGAGTAAATCACAAGAACATCAGTTTGTTTTTCAGGATTCATACCTCTGAAGTAATCCAGAGTGAAGCCTCTGTGTGACTTATTATTTACAGTTAAACTGAGACTCACCACAAACAGATGAACGGACGCTCCTCTATAATGAACCAAGCAATGACAGAGTTTATATCACTATCAGGAGGAACACAGAGGAGGAAGTCTTATTTTGAAGACATTTAATACTAACCCCATGCTACATTGGAATAAACAAAGAAGTTGGCAATAGTTTCCGAAAGCATATTTCGACGTCATCAAGCGGCAACATCCCGATTTGAAAAATGAAGCCAATGCTGAAGTGTAAAATCCTGCAGTTCCACAAGTGTCCACTAGAGGCTGGCTGCAGAAGAACAGGAAGTCACATGCACACCCATTCTAAAAAGCCTGTTTTTACAGCAGGGATTAGCATGTTTACAACCTGGTTCAAAAAACCAAATAGGTCTGATTAGTTCATGTCTCGATCCACACACACTGTACAGGGGGTGAATGTTTTGATGACTCATCAGTTTTGATTTGATGAAGGATAAGAGTTATTCACAATAAGGTGTGTAGCTGACCTGATTGACAGGCAGGCGTGGTGTAACGGTTTGTCAGGAGGTTTAAAACCCGCCTCAGCTCCAGCTCTCAGCCTGTCGTTAGGTTGACTGAAAGTTAGACTGAGACAGCATTTCCAGCATGGAGACCGCCATTGATCGGACTCCAGCGCCCCCTGCAGGAACAGACAGGGGACGTCACTCAGGCTTCATCCATTCATATTTACAGTCAATGCTCATCACAGAGTAGCTGATAGGTCTCATTGCAGCTAATGCGTCATTTTACCTACAAATATTTTTCATTGCTCATTGTCTATACATTTTCAAACTAACCTGGAAGAAACAACATGATAACCATATTCAAGCTTCACACCCGGAGAGAGACGTGTTGAGGAAAATGGCCGCTATGCAAACATGTTAAATGTCTTTTAGCTTTGATTTTGTCCTTCAGCGTGCAGCCTGTTCCCCTGATGCAATTTACATCATTGTTAAAGCGAAACTGAAGCTTTGTTTGAAATAGTTATCATTACCATTTAGCCTCACTGTGGATATGTAAGAAGTGAACGGGCTGAAACGAGGTCGGAGGATGGAAGTTTTTGGATTCGTCAACAGAGAGAGAGACGAGAGTGATTCAGCTCTTTATCAGAACAAAATCAGTCTTATCAGAAAACTCAGAGCTTTCTCACGACACGAGCACTGAAAGACGGAAAAGAGAAGACTGTGGAAAGAAAACAAAGTGTGTGAAATTGAGAGAATGGGAGAGCGAGAGAGGGCATGGAGGAGGAACGAGGGTTCAGGACGTACAGAGGGACAGAAGTAGAAGTTGGAAAGTGACTTGGACAGAGTTCGGTGTTTCCCTCTTTCTCTGAGCTGTGGTTTATAAAGACGGGGCTCCAGAGGGAGCGAGCTGAGTCCAAACCAGAAGTGACAGAAAAACGATCCTGGCCAACCTCCTCCTCCTCCCGGCTCTCTCTCTCTCTCTCTCCATCTTTATCTCTTCCTCCGCTCGGTCACCTTCACTTTGTTCTCTCTCCTCAGGCCTTGGCGGGTACGAGCCGCGCATGTCTGCCGCCGAGCTGGAAATGTCAGCGTGTCTGAGAGACGGCGGCGCTGCAACCGATCCACGAGGAATCCCAAAACACAACGAGAGAGCGAGCGATAGAGAGAGAGAGAGAGAGAGAGAGAGAGAGAGACTGTCTCCAAATCATGAAAAACTGAAACTCAGAGGGAGACGCTGTTTTGTGTTCTTGTCGTTGTTTAGGTTTCAACAATTGACTTCGCCTCCGCTGCAGTCTGAAGACGCTGGCGGGTGGCCACAGTGGCGTGGGCAGGAGGATTTGTGTGTGTGTGTGTGTGTGTGTGTGTGTGAGGCTCCGGAGCAGAGACAGGCCTGCATCTCCACAGATTAACTCTAACTCCTGCCTATTACCGAGGGCTATCTGCCGGCTTTATGAGGCATTCCCGAAACTTCTCCATCAGAAATTTAATAACTCAGAGTCCACTTTGTTGTTGTTAATGTGTGTGTGTGTGTGTGTGTGTGTGTGTGTGTGTGTGTGCGCGTGTGTGTGTCTGTGACTAACACACCAGATGAAAGGAACATCAAGAGGAAACACCATCGGTGCCAAGCAGCTTCATCAAGCCTGACGGGGTTTATAAAGAGAAACCAATTAAGTCAAAACGTGTGAAATTTAAATAGAATGACTCAATATTAGTGGAAATAATTCTGCTTAAACACGGGCTGTGTTTGAGATGTTAATCCAGCCGAGTCCTTGTATCTAACAGGAGCATTAGGAGGGAACTAAACCTGATGGACAGCTCTCCTTTTTTTTTACTCCGCAGAACATTTATAAAATCATATTTCTACTTTCAGGGGTCCTGGTTTATCTCTCAAAGCACACTGACGTTAGATTTAAAGAAGATTTGGATTCAAGTCGTATTCTCCTCCGTGTGATTCATCCATCATATTCTTCAACAAGGACGGTGACAGGTTGCCGACCTTTGACCCCCATTGTGGGCTAATTGGCTAACATCTGACACAGACCAAGCCTTCTCCATGCTTTTCTACACAGCCATTATAGAAAAGCCAGGTTTTAGAAAGGCCAGTGTCCTGCACTTTGAGAAACCAGAGCCAATCAAATGCCGGACATCGTCTGAATTTGTGGGACAAGTGATGAAAAAGGTGGATTTATCTTAAAAACATCCGTTTAAGTGACTGACTATCTTTCAGAAGGAAGCTACACGTTGTGGATGTATTGTTCTGACTGAAAAAAGTTTACTGCATAAAGTTGACTTCCCTCAGAACAAACCAGCAAGGCTATGAAAAAGGAACTCTTTTACTGCACATCCATCAGGTGATTCAAACAGGAAGTCATAATGCTGCAGACCCACCACAGCTTCTAACAGAACATGAAGAAAAGAACCTTGAATAATATTAGTCTATCTGGATCTCCTGAGCTGCTCCAACACTCCCAAATGGCCTGAGTGAAACGGCCTGTCAGCCGGGACATTCTTCCTCTCAATGAACACCGAGCGGAGACGTGTTTTTGTTGGTATGAGCCCCCCCCCCCCAATAATGACATCAGAGAGAGAGTAAAAACATGCCTCTCCAGACGCTGGTCACAGGTCAGTTTGTGTTCTTACTACAAGAATAATTTCAGAGTTTCCTCGGCTGTGTTAACTGATCTGAAGTCAGTGTTTGACGGACAGAGAGCAGATACACACTGATCCCCGGCTACAGAGCCCGTATCTGCTGGGTTGGACTCCACTTGACCTGCAGGACCGAAGACTTATTTATAGAACTACGTCTGTGTGTGTGTGTGTGTGTGTGTGTGTGTGTGTGTGTGTGTGTGTGTGTGTGTGTGTGTGTGTGTGTGCACATGCTCACTTGCTCAGAGAGTTGTACGTCTTATCAGCACCGCGAAGCATTCATCAGAGGTGACATTTTCAGCCGGTCCTCGTTCAAACCAAACACTCTGCTACATGTGCTATCTGCACGCCGCGGGACGTGGCGAGGCCTGACTTATGCGACCTGTCAGTAAGAAATAACGCCATCGACACATTGACTCGGTACGTTGCCTCTCGTGTTATTTTTCCAGCGATTGGTAATTTGGTTGGACAAATGTTTCTTTCTTCCTCGCCGGATTCAGAAAGCTGAAACAACAAACGGGCACCAAATGCTACATGGTGCTGCTCGCTTTTAACACCCCGGGGACGCTCAGAGGGTCCGTGTTGATCCACGGGTCTGCATATGAACATGTGTGTGTTTTTTCTATCTTTGTGGTCCGTGTGCATGTGCGTGTGTGTTAACGCCAGCACGCCTCTCTGCAGTGATGGTATAAAGTGGAGCTGATGCTGTTGACTCAGCTAACAGGACGGTGAACTGTGTAAAACTGTTGCCTTTACCTCATTGGCTCTGCTGATATTCAGGCCCAATATGAAGCTGGCGAGGACTCATGGGAGTGATTCTCTCTGCTACCCCCCCCCCCACCCCCCCAACCCAAAATGAACACGAACTCCGAGCTGACCAGGTGAAACCAACCTGAGTTAGAGAATATGTTTACAGACGAGCTAATGTATCTGAGTATAATATACTTGATGTTTTTATCACAGCAGCACATCTTTCAGCTTTCAGTAGCCCCGTGTCCACAAAGTGTTTTTTCAAAGCACTGGCTGTGCGCTCGGGAGCTCCTGCATTGAACGTTTGTGCGCTGAGAAGAAAAGTGCTGCACGTCCGTCCTGTCTCTATTACAACAGTTTGTCGACAATGGCCGCTGTATGCGCGACTCTGCTCCGTTACTTTTTACTGCATGTTTTTTATTTGAGATCGTTTATTTCCCGATCCGACACAGAGCAAGGAGGATGTGGGTACAAGACACAAAACTAAGGGGAATAGCATACATTTAGAAAAAAGCTCCGGTGATGCCAACAGCAACTTTCTGAAAAGTTTAAAGATTTTCAACTTGAGTGCTCGAAGGCAGAGCGCTCGGAACAAAAAACGCTAGGCGCTGCGTTTTTTCTCCAGGCGGCCGCTTTGTGCTGTGAACGCTCTCTACTCATTAAAAACAATTTTAATTTTAAAAGACGCTGGAAAAAAAAGCTTGGTGGACACTGGGCCTTATGCAGCGGTCTTTGACGTAACATCCGGTGTTTCCATGGCAACGATAAACATGTTGTGTCAGTCATGGCGGCTTAGCCACAAGACACGTCCCGTTACAACTATAAAATGAGGGATTCTCTGGCTTTGATAACTGTTGGAAATATTGGAAGTAGAAAATATAAATTGGACATTTTGTTCCTTTAAAAAGAGGAGAGGCTGATATTTAGCAGAGCGTCCACCCAATCCAAGAACCTGAATCGATTCTTTTGCAGAAAACACAGAAAGAGTAAAAAGACCTTCATCTGTTTTCATTAACGACGCGTCGGTGTCCAGTTGGCAAAAAAATGCAGAGAATCCTGGTTGCACTCTTTCACCCAGTGAAGCTTGACTTCCCTGTCGACTTTAAACACAGAACGCTCCTCTATCTCTGCGTATCACTCTGTGTACGGTCACCGTGTCCACACTGTCTGCTCAGGACTGCAGCCCAGGATTTACTCTGAAGAGATGACAGGAGATCTTCTACAAATTACTCTCCGAGTCAGATTAGAGATGAGCGGGTCAGCTCGCTCGTTATTCGCTTTAGTGCTCATTAACTCTTCACTTTCATTCGCTTTAAATCACAGAATCAGGACGATTTTACATGTTTTTAATTATGATTTCAGGACGTTTTGTCTTCAGAGCATCATTAAGATGTTTGATAAAATCTGATACAGAAATTATAAATGTATACACTTATTGTCAAGCTGCAGGTAAAAACGCAGAAACAGCTTCTCCAGCCGAGTGATTCCTGCATCAAAGATTATCACAAAGTTACTGTAAAAATCCTGACGATAAACGACGAACATCACTGAGATGCCGGAGCGCCACACGCTCTTCACCACCTCTGATTCAGCGTGTGTACATGTCGGGTGAAACAGTTAGTGTGTCACAGTGACCAGAGTTGTCACTCTCTCTCTCTCTCTTTCACCCCTCCCTACACAGACACACACACACATCCAGAGATACACAAATACACAGATACACAAACACACATGTCCTCTGTAAACTATGACGTCATTGGCTGCCTGTCCGCAGAGTCGAGGAGCAGCGCAGCGATAACTCCACACGAGCCTAGAGACGAGGGGGAGTAAAGGAGAGCTGCGGGGAAGACAAAGGACAGAGGAGAGGGAGAAGAAGGAGAGACGAGGGGGAGACAAGGACAGAGGAGAGGGAGACCAAGGACAGATGAGGGGGAGTAAAGGAGAGACGAGGAGGAGACAAGGACAGAGGAGAGGGAGACGAAGTAGGAGACAAGGACAGAGGAGAGGGAGACGAAGGGGATATGAAGGAAAGAGGAGGGGAAACGAAGGACAGAGGAGAGGGAGACAATGGAGAGATGAGGAGGAGACAAAGGGGAGACAAAGGAGAGATGAAGTAGAGATGAGGGGGAGAGTAAGAACATAGGAGAGGGAGACGAAGGAGAGACGAGGAGGAGGCAAGGACAGAGGAGAGGGAGACCAAGGAGGAGATAAGGACAGAGGAGAGGGAGACCAAGGAGGAGACAAGGATAGAGGAGAGGGAGTCGAAGGGGAGATGAGGGGGAGAGGAGGAGGAGATGAGGACAGAGGAGAGGGGGAGTAAAGGGCAGGAGAGAGAGGAGTGACGCTGGACTTTAGAGGCTGCCAGTGATTACAACAGTGACTAATTGTGACCCCTCAGATGTGGTTTCATGTTTTAGCCTGTTCACAATCACTGAGTGTGTTTACGTGGACTTGAGTGTCCCTGTTCTGAGTCTGATCCTGGTTCTGATCATCTTCAGGATTTACCTGGACTCAGAGCAACCTGGTTCTTCATATCCCTGTATACATGAGAAATACTTGTATCCTGCTTTATGATTATTCCATCTGAGTCATGCAGGCGCCTGTGATGTTTCTGTTTTACAACAACACCAGCGGGAAATCAGAGAAACATGAGACCACTGAGGCTTATTGTTAGCTTAGCACTATTAAACGCCATCATGGCGTGCAGATTTGGATTTGCAGATATGACGTTTCCACCTTATTCTCAGCAACAGGAAAGAAGAAATTCAGTTTCTTCAGTGCTCCAGATTTAAGATGCTCTTATTGCCACCGCCATGTTTCTTCTGCCGATACGGCACATGGCTGAGGTCACGCCTGGGCAGGTATTAAGCAGCTGTCAGAAACCGGTGGAATGTGGATACATGCCACAGTAACCCTGTTTCTTTTAGAGTCTCCAGGTGGCAAAACCAGGTTCCTCACACTAGGGATATAAGGGCTTATCCTGGTTTCTGAAATTGGCACAAACAGAAAAACTGGACACTTAAAAAAACCTGGAAACTCAAACCGCATTCATTGAAATAATATCTGTGCCGTTGTGTCCAACCATTAAACATTTTTATGTAAACACACTTCTAAAGTTTGGAGGGAGAGAATCCTCTAATCTTCCTCGGCTCAATTCAACCTTCCTGCAGACCAGGACGTACGATGAGCAAACGGTTGGCTCAGCTGGTTAAATTCAAACAGAAGCCTCGTCATTACTCTCACTTCATTTTGACTCCCTCTCAGAGTCAACTTCACTGGCTCTGCAGCTCGTCTCTTTACCTCACACTCTTTGTCAGATCAAATATTAACGGCCATAACTTCCTGACTCCCTAAGTATGAACGCGCTGATACTCCTCCAGAGAAGACCGGCATGATGGGAGAACTATCTTTAATTTGTTCAATACAGTGAGGGCATTGAAAAATGAATCTTTTTAAAACGCTGGCACTCGTTATGAAGACACTTAGACAAAGATTAAACCTACGATGATGAGTGTTTGTTCGACCCATCCGGACCCCCAAACCGTCACCTCAAGTACACTTTCCTCTCTTCATACTACATCTCTTTAGTGGTACATGTAAACAATAAACTTGAGGACAGAATCAAGAAAAGACTGTGAAGAGAAACCTTCAGAGTCACATGTTGATGTTTTGGTCCTTTGCAACATTTCACTAAGTCTTCAGTTGTCTCACGTCAGCTCAGTAGGTAACATCTGTCTGCTCTGTCTGCTAAAAACACACGTCTGTATTAAAGTCACAGTCCTCACTGCATGTACACACACTGAGACACACACACATCTTCACACACACACACACACACACACACACACACACACACACACACACACACACACACACACACACACACACACACACACACACACACACACACACACTGGACCCTGACTGCCCTCCTCTGTGAGTGCATTCACTCTGCATACTTCACACAAAACTGCAAACTGTCCACCGCTCTCCTCACCTGTCCGTCACCCTGACTGACAGCTCGCTAATGTTTGTGTGTCTCAAAGTGTCAGATGTGTCACACAAACAACTCTAAGGAAACAGACAGAAAGCAGCCTGTCAGACGAGGAGAAGGGAGAAAGTATAGTAACAGACAGAAAGCAACCTGTCAGACAAGATAGAAAGCAACCTGTCAGATGAGGACAAGGGAGAAAGTATAGAAATAGTCAGAAAGCAGCCTGTCAGACGAGAAGGGAGAAAGTATAGAAACAGACAGAAAGCAGCCTGTCAGACGAAGAGAAGGGAGAAAGTATAGAAACAGACAGAAAGCAGCCTGTCAGCCGAAGAGAAGGGAAAAAGTATAGAAACAGACAGAAAGCAGCATGTCAGACGAGGAGAAGGGAGACACAGTCAGTAAGCGGCCTGTCAGACGAGGAGAAGGGAGACACATTAAGTAAGCAGCCTGTCAGACGAGGAGAAGGGACAAACAGTCAGTAAGCGGCCTGTCAGACGAGGAGAAGGGAGACACAGTCAGGTCACTGGCGTTATCTTCTTCTATGTGTCTGTTGCACTAATCAGCCTGTCAGTGAACGTGAGAACAGAAACATGTTCTCTGTCGAGTGTTTTCACCTTTTCACCTGCACAGGAAACAGCTGTCACTTCTCTCCGTCCACTTTAAACATCATAACTTCATAGTATACTCAAGGAAACGTACCACACGGACACAAGTTGATATTTTTCTTCATTTTCTTAGAAACATTTTAAATGTTTTAAATCCCTTAAAAGCAGGGTTGGTAATTTCCTCCAGATCCACTTTTTATGATTTTGGTTGAAATTGTCTTTAGGTCCTGACAGAAATGAATAACTCATGTTCTCTGAAAAATGGACAAAGAAAATCCGTCATCTGTAGCAGTTGTAAGCCTGTAAAAACTTCGACCAATGTCTGCACGAGGTACCAATCTGATGAACCAATCACACGCCTCCCTGTCTCCTTGCTCGCTCTCTACCTCTTGCGTGCACTAACCCACACTCAAAGGGTGAGCTGAGGTCCACTTCTGGCGCAGCGGTGCTCGTGCATGTGAGTGAGGGGGCGTGGCTTTTGAGGGAGCACAGAGGGGAGGGGGGGATGCAGACGGAGCACTGAGGGAATGCTACTTTCAAATCATGCTAGTTTTTAAGAATTACCCACCCTGCCTTTAAACAGAGTAGAAATCCTGCCTTCAAATGTCAGTGTAAAAGGGGCTTTGGAGCTTATTCCTTAGAGACAGCGCCTCAAGTCTCGGTACAGAACAGAGAATGGAAATTCGATTAGTTGCTGGAGAGGTGCCAATTCGCTCCCAGAGGGCTGCTGATGATCCTTTGAGCAAGGCAGCAAACCTCGAACAGAAAAGGCTATTTACATGACGTTTTAAATTGAATACATAACTCACAGGATGACACTAAAGAAACAAGGGTTAGCTTTTCGTTGCTAATTCAATATAGTCTCCAGTTTCCCCACTTGCAGAACGTCCATGTTATTTAAGTTAAACGCTTAGCAATGTGGTTTTGCAAAGATTGGCGTGCTGCACCGGGGCTATGATGCCCCCCCCCCCCCCCCCAGAAATCTAAGATCCTCTCTGCACACAGAATGACGTTTTAATGTTTGATATAAAGAGGAATGTGAGCGTACAGGACTCCCCGACGAGGTCATGAATGAGGATTCTTTATGTGTCGGCTTCCCCATGTTGTAAAAGCGTAATAAACGGTGAGCGGAGACATGCTGTGGTGTGGGAATATTATTGCACTGGTGAAACACACAGCCTGAACATGGAGCCTGTTTTCACTGTGACCTTGTGTTTGACTGCAGGATTTGTCTGCGTGGCGATCGGGAACGCGCTGCCTGGAGACTCTTATCGTGTCTGTCTGTCAGACGGGAACACTCTTAGCCTGCAGGGGCGACTGCTTCAGATTCTCTGAGAGCTCTGTTGCTGGCTCAGACTGCAGGTCGAAGGTCACATGGTGGACATGTTTCATTGACAGGGAAAAACTGATCACATGTTGTTTGAAAATGAACCGGACAGTTGAGAGAATATTTTTGATCAATATGAACAACTAAAACTTGTTGCTGTTTTTATCTGGGCTCTGATTTATTATGGTGATGTTTGATACATGCATGCATCTTCTCAGTGCCTTTAATATTCTGATGCTGTATATCATGGAGCATTGAGACTTGAAACAAAACTCAGGGTTATGACTCATCATTGCACTCCATACGGTCGAGTCGGCTGGCCTGCACGGTCTCTTCGTAGAAAAAAATCATTGGCATGTTATTATTTCTGAGGCTATTCTTAACCTGCTTCCCTAACAGTCGTCTGATTTTATTCACGTGAAAAACATCTTGAGTTTCTCTGCGCCTCAGTCACAAAAGTTACCCACAGTAATCATAGTTGCTGCTTTAGTGAATTTTTCTGTTTCCTCTCCGTTTGCTCCATTTGAAATCCGCAGCAAGTCTATTATCGACGGAGCACGCGTAAAGCTGAACAGAATAGATCGACCCGGACAGGAAGTCAGACAAGGACACACACAGAGCATCCGGTCAATTTCAAAATAAAACACAACAGACAGACTCCTGATTGTATATTCCATCACTTTATCAACAGTACGTCAAAACAGAATGAACGACAAATCATCCTCAGAAACACAAAGCAACATGTTGTTTGCACGATGTTCTCTTTATTCCAGCCTGTGGCTATGATCTTGTAGTTCTCCTGAGATCTTGTAGTTCTCCTGTGATCTTGTAGTTCTCCTGTGATCTTGTAGGTCTAGTGAAATTGTAGTTCTCCAGATCTTGTAGTTCTCCTGTGATCTTGTAGTTCTCCTGATCTTGTAGTTCTCCTGTGATCTTGTATTTCTCCTGTGATTTTGTAGTTCTCCTGTGATCTTGTAGTTCTCCTGAGATCTTGTAGTTCTCCTGTGATCTCGTAGTTCTCCTGAGATCTTGTAGTTCTCCTGTGATCTTGTAGTTCCCTTGTGATCTTGTAGTTCTCTTGTGATCTTGTAGTTCTCTTGTGATCTTGTCGTTCTCCTGTGATCTTGTAGTTCTCCTGTGATCTTGTAGTTCTCTTGTGAGCTTGTAGTTCTCCTGTGATCTTGTAGTTCTCCTGTGATCTTGTGAACCCGTGAGTACAGCGCACTGACTTTGTGGAAATCATTCTTACTTTCTGTTCCAAAAGTGCGTCTTGACTTGGTTTGAGGTTCGCTGCTCCTGCAGGAGGATTTGTGTCAGAGGAGCTGGTCTCTTTAAATCTTTGTAAACGTAGACTGAAGCTGTTGGAGGAAGATGCTTCAGGTTGTAGATGCTTTGACTGATGACTTTCTGCTCTGAGACTCAGAATACTCTGATCTGAGTTTGTAACTTCTCTGTGTTTTATGTTTGTAACTTGCTAATGCAGGACAGAAGACCGAGTGTGGACATCAGACACATTCAGTCTCTTTGTCATCAGGCATGTCAAAATACGTTTGAGCGCCTCTGTTTCTAGATTGATCTGAAGTGAAGTAGAGTCAGTGCCATTGTAAGGCTCCAAAACGTCTCTTCAGAAACTAAAAGGTTAAAAAATGCTGCAGGCTTAAGACACTTCTGAATATGCTTCCCTTTACCGATCTGAGGGCTGCTTCTGTTTCCTTTAGTGATGATTATAAAGTCAAAATGCTGAAATAAGAACAAGCACAGTCCTCAAGGAACAAATGCATGCTGGGAACATTTCCCCCTGCAGGTTCCATTAATAACATATTTATTTTCCTGTATTAAAAAGAAATAAAAATATACTCATCTCTCCCTCGTCTTATTAGAAATAAAGTCTCTCTTAGTCCTTGCAGTCTGTAATTCTCGGAGTAAATCCAGCCAGCACACGGCTTCGTATCATTGGACGGCCGTCTACATCAAACCAAAGCAAACAGAGGATCAACAGCCAGATACCTGTTGTAGATCTTCTTCACTTTAATGAAATTTCCAAGGTGTAGTGAAAATGAAGAGCAGTGTACATAAACAGTGAACGATCACAGTAGATTGGTGTTCCGAGCGTTAATTGTAGAACATGTGTAATGAACACATACCTGACAGTGATAGCATCTCTGGACCTGAGCTCTGCTTTTCTGATGTTTTGACTGAGCAGGATCTCCTCAGCTTCTGGTATGTCAGCTGAACGCTTTGAAAATATGACCCTGCTGCCGTGTTGTACTTGGCCTTTGGGAGAGGCAGCGTTTAGGAGGCAACGTTTGATGGATTCTCCCCCTCAAGACTTTAATGAAGAACGCATCGGGAAGGTCAGAATCTGAGCGTTAGGTAGAGAGGATTATCAATCACAACACTCAGCCTCAGTCTGCCCGAGAATTAAACACACTCTCCTACGGTGAGAAGGTCTGCAAAGCAGCTGAGTGCAACACAGAAGCCAACAGACTGAGAGGAAGGTAATCAAATGTTAAAGGGGACATATTATGAAGAATCCACTTGTACAGTGTTTTTGAACATTAATTCGGGTAACCTGAGTGTCTACTGACCCACAAAATGTGAAATAAACCCATCCAGTCCTTTGTTTGTGGTCTGCATAAGTCTTACAACACAGAGATAAATTCTCCGTTTCAAATGTGCTCTCCTTGTGATGTCACAGTGGGATTCTGGTAACAAAATCTCCTCCCCTCCCCTGATATCTCCACCCATGGACTCACACACCAATACGGAGCGTTCTGAGAGAGCTGGTTTATACAGGGTCACAAACCTCCTCTGGTGCTTGCTTCATGTTGTATTTTGAACAAAGCACAGCACAGATGTTTCATTTAGGCCACAGGGGACTGTTTGAAAAGGTGCAAGAGGGGAATAATATGAACTCTATATGTAACTACACTCCTGTTAAATTAGCTCCCTGTGAAGAGTTGACCATGACTCTCTGACCTCTTTGCTCTCAAGTAGACGGAGCTCCTCAAACCTACAGTGTGGTGATCGGGCCCTACTACCACCCGATGTCCCTGACGCCCAGCCACCACCATCGGACTGTGTCATCCCCACAACCTCCACCTGACGCCCAGCCACCACCATCAGATTGTGTTGTCCCCACAACCACCGCCTGACGCCCAGCCACCACCATCACACTGTGTCGTCCCCACAACCACCGCCGTCCTCATTCATGCACGGCCTGCTCCTCAGCGCAGAGGAAGTGTGGACAACAGGAACACAAGGAATACAAAGGAGAAATCCTTCCTGAACAACGAGTAAGGTCTTTTACCTGCTCTTTTGTAAATCGTCTCCAGATAAGATTTGTTCTGAATTTGTGCTACACAAAAAGATTGGTTGATTGATTTGTCCTCAGTGATCCTGTCCACCTGTATGTTAATTAGAATAAATATTTTTTAAATGGTTTACTCCGAGATGCTGCGTTGTTGCGTGATCATGTTCTCGTGTGCAGCTGTGTGTGTGTGTGTGTGTGTGTGTGTGTGTGTGTGTGTGTGTGTGTGTGTGTGTGTGTGTGAATGTGTGTGTGCTTCTATCATCTGCGGCTCTAATCACATCCAGCTGCCTCTCATTCGCATGAACATGTGGTTCTAAGTCTCCCACTATTTTGACACATGTATGCCCGAGCTGCCCACTGGTAAAAAACGTGAAATGAATTCTTCTTTTTATGATTCGCAGCACACGAGGATGTTGGATAGAGGGGGAATGATTTCAGATTGCATGCAACTCTTCCTGCTGGTTCTGTGCAGATACTGGGATCCATTATGAGAAGCAGGACCGTCTGCACTCGGCCGATCTAGAGCCTTTTTTATTTGGGGTTATTGGTTGTGTTTGAAAAAGCAGAAACACATGAAGTGAGAGGCTTTAATGTGAGACTTTCATGATCTGTGAATTCAGTTAAACAGACATGAGAATACAAACTAAGCTGCGCTCTCTATTGTTGCACTTAATTAGCAGCTTATGTGTGTAGCAGCTAAAGGTTATGTGTGTTGGATGTCATTTGAGCTCCACATGCAGCGTGCTTGTGTTCTTTTTCAAGTCACTGAAAAGTCTTTGTGTTGGAAACTGAAAATCACAGAGAGGTAAATATTTAACCGACTGTAGCAGTTGAAATTGTGGAATATACCTTTAAGACAAACTGGGTTACCAAGTTACTAGGGGAGCGATGTCACTAGTTTTATTTGGTTTGAGCGGCGCTTCTTCCATGTAACCGAGCTCCTGATTTCCTTAACTCAACAGAGACATTGTGAGGGTTGTGTCGCTATTCTAGGATAAAAAAGTAGCCATATGACCCGGCTACAGGTCGATGGGTAGTTTGTAATAAATGACGAGCAGTGAGGAAACCCCAGACACGTGTAATTGTGCACTTCTGGCTCACTTACTGTCTCCAACGCTCTCCAAATCACTGTTTACCAAGAGGCACGGACCCAAACCATTACAGGATTCAAAGAGACAACGAGCGTCCGATGCTGCTTCCCGACGCAACATGCTATGTAATGCTCGCTTGCCGATCAACACAACAGAGGACAAACAGCTCATGTCAAATCCTGCTAAAGCGAGGAACACGCTACAAGAGTAGTAGGCTCGATTTCAGGCCTGATTGTCCCGACCTGGATTGTCCCGTGGAACAGAACAATAGCCAATCAGGAAGCAAGCTGACCCAGCAGAAAGCAACAGATGTAACCATGGCAACAACAGCAAACGTGAAGCATAAAGTTAGATGGAGTTCAGAAATGGAGGACCGACTTGTTCTGTGGTTACAACACGAGTGATTCTAACATGAACCACAATCAAACTAACAAGTGGATATACCAGGTAGCTAACAGTTAGCCACCTTTATCATCATGTATGTTTACTCTTAAATTGCGTTTGAGACGACGAATTCTGAGAGTGGAGACTCTGGATGTTGGTGAATGAATCTGTCTGTGGTGAGCTGAGTCTGACGTCTCGTTGCTCTCCACACACATCTCATACTGTCACATGATTCTGTATTTACTGCGGGAACTCCTCGGTCTCACGATTTTTGTTGTCCGGTGGTGCTTCTCCGTGCCGCGCTCTGAGAACGCAGCCTGTGGGGGTTAATGGACGAGGGAGCACGAGGCTGTACTGGAGCGGAGCTGACACTCAACGCACACGTATCTGGTGGAAGTCCGGAGTAATAGATTCTTTAACATTTTGTTCAAATCCTGTGATCAATCTGAGAGAAAGATCTGAATCGTCTCTCTCTCTCTCTCTCTCTCTCTCTCTGTCTTTCTCTTTCTCTCCCTCCCCCTCTCTCTCTCTCTCTCTTCACCATGGGCCGGATCAGAGGTGTATATTGTGTCTCTGTTTTCATTTCTACCGTGAGGATTTCTCCCGGTGGTTAAAATATTCGGCTCTCAAAGCTCTTGTATCCACAATACAACACCTGGAAAAAGAAACTCTTCATTAATCTGGGCAGCCGCTCTCGAGCTGCGGTTTTCAAGCGCCGCTGTTTCCAAACCACATGTGAGGCGGCCGGTGTTTCAGAATAACTCCGGGTTATTTTCAGGTCATTGCGGGCGACTGCTCTCTTAATTGAATTTCGGAGCGTTTTGTTTAATATGCCACCGTCAGAGGAGCTAAAAATAGCCGGGTGGATGCGATGAGCTAATCTTTTCCGGAGTTTTGGAGAGATGGATAATCCTGGATGTTCTTCATCTCTGTTGACAGCCGATGGATGAATTATCACAGATAAAATGAGGTGGAGGTGTTAATGTGTTCCTACTCTGATGAGCGATTCATAATCAATGAGATAAAGTCACACACTCTCCTGTCGGTGTGTGTGCGACTGTCTCCACCGTAAAGCTGTGATAACAAACACGGCCGGTCTCTGTGGTGACAGACGAGCGAGGCCTTCCTGCGTGAAGACTCTGATGAATAATGAAAACTTCTAACGGAAGCTTCTGGACTAAGCCCTTTAATTCCCTCTATATTACATTTGTCCTTGCTCATATCCACGGCGTATATTAGCGACAATCACGGAAGGTTTGAAGCAGAGTTCGTGTTTTCAGCCGACAGGAGCTTCAAATCTGAAAATCCTTTTAATAATAAGAAGAGCCATGAAATCATAATAACTCGTATTAACCCCTCGCAGACTGTCCACGAGTCAGCTGATGAGATTTCGCTCTGTCATTCCTCCCGATGACTAAATATGGAGCCTCGGTGGGTCATACATTCTGAGCAATTTATAAACACATAGCAGCTGATTGTGAAATAATCCAGAAAATAGTAAAAAATAGTAAAAAATATTTAGTTCACTGCTTCTAATATTCAAAAGTGTCAAACACATACAGACTCGTTTCCTAAAAGTTTGGACCATGATTCCCCTGCAGGGGATGCAGAACGTCTTCATCCTCCCTAAGCATCGCATCACTTTGCTGTTCATGTCCCTCCTCTGGCTCCCAGTTACTGCTCACATCAAATGTCAGCCAATTTACACATCCCGCCGTGCACGCCACAAACCGTCAGCGCAGCGCACTATTTCACTGTTAGCTGCCACTCTAGTCAATGCTCCTGTTTCCACAGCGAGCGCCGCAGTACGTCTACAACAGCGCCACTACGCTCTGCTCCGTTTCAAAAACGCAGTGAGCCTGTTTTCGATGGAGCTCACAGCAGGCACAACTGAAGCTGGACAGAATAGATCGACCCGGACAGGAAGTCAGACAAGGAAACAATCAGAGTGTGCGTTCAATTTCAAAATAAAACACAACATACAGACTCCTGATCGTATATTGCAACACTTTATCATCAAGACATCAAAACAGGCACCGAACGAAAACAAACCACCCTCAGAAAGACAAAGCAACATGCTGTATGAACGCAGCTCATGGCTATGCTCCGCTTTGCTTACATTCCAGAAATGAATCCAGCGGGACAGGGCGCACGCCATCTGACAGAGCAGAACCGTAGTGCTGATTGACAGTGGAAATGGGGAGTCTATTTTCACTGGAGCTCACTGCAAACACGCATCAAGATGAACGGAATAGATCGACCCGGACAGGAAGTCAGACAAGGAAACGCACAGAGCGGCTGGTCACTTTCAAAATAAAACACAATCTACAGACTTGATATTGTTGATTGTTTGGTATGTAACCTAACAACCGGTACATTGTGAACTATGGCTGAAAGGGGGCATCTGGCCACCTGTTACAGAGGAGTCGACTTTATCCCATCACTAAATGGATTCTCCCTCAGTGCTTTTAAACTGGGACAAAGACAGAAGATCATTTAAAAGTCTGTATCGAGCTGTAACTGCAGTTTGAACTGACTGTGCATGTAAACGTAGCGAGTGTCTTTACGATGTTGCCCTGCATGCCGTCTTTCTGCAGCCCGGCCTGTATTTATGTTTGCTGCAGAACCATTCAACTGTACATTCCTGAAAGGTGAACACAGCTTGGCTCGGAGCGGTGAATATTTCAAAGCTTACAAAAAAAGAGAAAAAAAAGGAAGAAATCAGCAATCATTGTCCTGCAGCCGAGCTCTTGGCGTGAGGACGAGCATTTTTGTAACCAAAGTAAAAAGATTTATTTATGTGTGTGAGCTCACACAACTCTACCTCTCAATACCTTCCACTAAATATGAAACCAATTACAAACTTGGGTCGGCACTACAAACACGACCTCTCTGGTGAGCACACACATCATTTCATGCTCTCCCTGTTAGTGTTTCATCACGTCACACCGGCTGGTTGGATAAGTAATAAACCTGTTTACTGCCCGTGTGCTCTGAGCTAATATCTGCCCCTCTGCTCGTCGTCTCGGGGCCCACCGCTCCACTCGGCCTCGCTCAGATGATGAATGAACATGTGAGTAATTTCATGGCTGAATTAGCAGCTAAAAACAACAGCAGCAAATATGCATCTGAACACATTCCACCTGTTTTAAGAATATGAAAAAGACACGCTGCTTTCTGCGTAGGTTCTCTGCAGATCGCGACTCCGATAAGCCGCCTGGCAGAGGAACACTTTGAGGTAATGATGACAGAAAGGTAAACACTTTGGTCTCCCTGAACACAACGCTCTTACCATGTTTGCAGTAATATCTGCTCATTATGTTCATTTAAATTGTTTTCTGCAGAAGTAAAAGTTCAGGTTGTAACCACAGGCTCAAGTTGAAGCTATAATCAGAGAGCAAAGTTAATTAGTCAGTGCTTGGTAAACACGCGAGCTGTTCAGAGAGTGAAAGCGCACCAGATGATGGAGAGTCGGGGTGATCGTGTCTATCAGCTTTAATAATCTCCTCCAGATGAGAGAAAGACCTGCAGCCTCCTTCAAATCAGAGAGGAATCCACTTCTGCATGCAGGAGAAACCAGAGCGGAGCAATGAGAGCTGATTCTTGATTCCTGCAGGTGTCAGAGAGTCTGAACCTGCCAAACATTAAGAGCCCCCCGACCTTCTTATATCACTAAATAAAGAGAGTTTGTGCCCTCACTTGTACCTGATTCAACTGTTTTTATGTGGAAGTCTGTGAAGTGTTACAGAAATGAACCTCTCTGAGGTGAGTCCAGTGACGTCTGAGAGTTAGCTGGGACTTGTTCAACAAAGTTTTTCAAACCAAAACGTAATCACAGAAATCCAGACCTGCCAACCTGTACACTATGCAAAAACTACGCAAAAACCTGGTGAACCTTTGAGTTCAATAATTGTGCATGTGTAGAGATAAATATCCCATCGTCAGGAAGTGTAAACCTACGTGGCAATAAAGTGGATTCTGTTTGTGATGTTGATAAGGTCTGTTTCTCCTCTTTCATTATCAGTAAACAGCAGAAGGTCAGTGTGTCAGACTGCAGGAGCTGCTC
Organism: Labrus bergylta; assembly: GCF_963930695.1. Taxonomy (NCBI): domain Eukaryota; kingdom Metazoa; phylum Chordata; class Actinopteri; order Labriformes; family Labridae; genus Labrus; species Labrus bergylta. The sequence goes on along the minus strand of NC_089215.1, from coordinate 14,932,332 downwards.
TATGGACTCTCAGCTTGTTTTGTCTCTCTGCCCGACGTCTGAAGAAGAAAGCGATCAAATGAACGACTGAACTTGAGGAGATTCCAGCTCATGTCCGTGTGCCTCTTCAGTTTCTCTCACTCCTCCACCTCTTCATGACATCATGGAAACTCTGTCAGCCTGAGAGGGAAACGCTGCGTCGCCCTTGCCATCCTCAGAGTCTAAAAATAACGGTCTAAATCTCAGGATTCCTCGGATGCTTTCACCTTCAGCCCTGTGATGCTGATTTGAGCTGTGAAGCTGAAGAGCAGAGATATTTCAGAATGGATTAATCATCAGAAGGATTCAATAAAATGTTCAAACACTTGTGTTTTATCTGGCCTGGCTCTTTCCTGGCAGGCATGTGCGACTCACATTCTTACCTGTTCTGTGTGCGTTGGCTGAAATAAAACCATTCTCCCTCCCTTTCTTGCTCATTTATCTGAAGTTTCTAAAGATAATAAAACAACACTCTGTGAATTACACAATGGTGAGCCTGTTTGTGTTTGATCCTCGGCTTTATTCATTAAGTCAGAAAACTTCATTAATCATCAGAACGTCCGAGAAAACAACAAGTCTTCATGTTCAAACCTGCATAAGTGCAGCTCATTCACACAGTCGGAGCGTTTAAAGGAGGAACACTCAAACACTGACTTATTTTAAACAAATATTACTCTCGTCCATAGTGGTGCAAAGGTAGTAACGTTTAAATACGCTGTAGTTTCATTCAGTGTTTAGACGTCTAACTTAACGTCTTCTCCTCGTAAATGACAGAGGGGGACGTCAGAAGAAAAGCCCCTCCCTCAGCAGATCTGCATTTGAGTGTTTGTCTCAGTCTCTCAGAAAAAGCTGCTGCAAAGTCAGACACTTCAAGCTCAACAAAAACAGAAATACTGGATGTGGACATGGACTTTATGCACCTATCTGAACATGTCTATTAAAATGCTCTCTCTCTCTCTCTCTCTCTCTCTCTCTCTCTCTCTCTCTCTCTCTCTCTCTCTCTCTCTCTCTCACTCACTCAGCTTCACCAACCGACACAAGCTAAGAAGAAAGCAACATGTTCTCCTTCAGCTGGAGGTCTGCAAATATTTCCTGCCAATGTTTCTCTCGTTTCTATCTTTGGAGGTAGGATGGTAATCCCTCAGTGGGTGCTGGATCCAAAAACAGAAAGGTATAAAGAAGCTAAAAAGATCCACACACCAAGGAGCTCCCGTTAATGGATTTAATTATGTGTGATGTTTCGAGCTTCCTAAGACTTCAAAGTGTTTTTGTGAGTCGCCACCTTAAATATAGTTACACATGCTGTGTAAAGAGTCCACCAGTATTAACTCATCCATTCATAAATATTCACACGCTGCAGACGAAGCAGCGGGAGCAACTTGGGGTTAAGTGTCTTGCCCAAGGACACATCGGACATGTGGCTGGAGGAGCTGGGGATCGAACCCCCAACCTTCAGGTTGCGAGACGATCGATTGGCTCAGTGGTAGAGTTGAATGATCATGTATCAAACATGCCAGAAATGGATCCCACCGTCGAGAGCAGCTGATCGGGCCATGATTGGCTGTCGTCCCCTTTATGCCCCTCACTGGATGAATAATGTTACACTATGGAGTTGAAATAAATCCTGACTTCAAAATCAGTCTTACAAATAACAAAAATCAGGTCAGAATAGGCCTAAATTTACACCGTCTATACCCCCCTTAAGTAAACGTCTTTACAGCAGAAAATGAATCTCTCTGTAGACAAGCTGTCATACCTATATCGATTGATTTTTTAATTTGATTTCCACAATCCGACACATACAACCACAATAAAAGAAAGATGCATGAGAAGGACACCCAGAAAAGCTTCCTAAAGCTTTTAGAAAGGGGGTCCAGACAATTAACAAACAAGAAGAACACAACAAATGAAACAGCAAACAACTTAGAACAACAACATAGAAATGATCAGACCTGCCTTCAGAAAAGGTTTGGGCCCCTGACAGGTCAAGTGAACGGGTTAAGTTCAGATGGCTTTCTTACAACTTACAACAAAAGAGGGAATTGACACAAAAGGCAACAATAATTAATGGTGAGTATTTATGTAAAAAAAATTGGATATCATTGCTTAAATATTTGGATGGTCCATGTTTTAGCTAATCCTAGTAAAGCCCCCCCCTCCCCTCTTTTGGGCAGCCTTGGTAATTAGTTCATCAATAGTAGCACCACAAAGCACCTGGTAGACCACGAACCTTCGAGCATGAGGGTCAGTCCTCCTCGCCTGACCACACACAGCGACCAGAACACGCAGAGTCAACAAGCGTTTACACTCCAGCCATCGATGTACCAGCTCCAGAAAATTAAGAATACAACAGTTCAGTTTAGAAAGACAAAAAAACTGAATACCATGATGGGCATGAGTGCACACAGTAACAGTGATCATATGTTAACAGCTGCTTCTCCAAGTTGAAAGTTGAAAAAGGTTCTGATGGTTTTATGCTGTCAGTGATTCTCAACTGGTGGGTCGGGACCCGAAGGAGGGTCGCGTAGCTGTGTTCATTGGGTCCCGAGCATGTTCCTTTCAGTTTTTTGCTTCGGTCAGATCTTTAGCATCGTCTGAGCTACAAAACATTTAACAGAAGCTGCAAACTGTAGAAACTGATTGGTTGAAAAATATCAGAAATTTGGATCACGATTTATCAGAGAGGAGTTGGTGGTGGGTTGTGAGAATAGTCATGTGTATGAAGAGGGTGGCAGATTGGATAGGATCACATATTCTGCAGTTCTGTTCGTTAGGTAAAATAAAGTGTTTTTACCGTCCTCTCCCTCTCTTGGAGGCAGCTCCTCCCTCAGTCTGTGGTTCCTCCTCTCCGTCAGCTGAGCAGCGTCTCCATGACCCCGCGTCGTCCTCTGCAGGTGTCCTGGACTCTGCCTGTCCTCTGGACCACTGAGCAGGACCTCAGAGCTTTTCACTGCATTCATGTCCCACACTTCAGTCCCCGCTGGATGACATGCCTCCTCGGGTCACCTCAGATCCCCTTTAAAGAGAACGAGACACCATTAATACAGTCAGAAGGATGAAAAACACAAAACAGTCGCTCCAGTGCAGCCGTGTCAGTGTTTGCAGAAAGAGTTCAAGATTTAGTTTCTGTTCAGAGGTCGCTGTGAGCGCGTGTCTGCTTGTTTACGGAGCTTTACGGCTCTTTTTTTATTCAACCTCACACATGCCTTCCTCCATCAGACGCAGCTGCCAAATTATCAATTATCACAATTTAGTAAGACCTGACCCTCCTGCCTCCTGAGTAAACATTAAACACATCGTCACTGAGGATTCAGTAGCTTAGATAACCTCCACGGAGCGCCTGTGTGAAAAATGAGCCTCTAATTCAGATCCCAGACATCAGAGTGTGCAGCAGATCTACGCTCCATACCCTCCTGAGGCCGACTCTATAGGGCCCCACAAACATACAGTACTGTTTTCTTTAATAAGCTCTGTTTGGAGAATGGCCTATATGCTCACAGGACAATAAAACTCTCATAAATTTATGCAAAGCCCTGTAAAAATAGCACATTTTCAAAGAGGCTCCTTCTGTAGGTTAGGATGTCGTGTCTGCAACAAGTAGAAAATATAATTAAAGTTTAAAAAATCTCAGATTTATACTGATGTATTAAGAGAAAAGAATGTGTGGAGGAAATCCAGGGTCAAATTTGAACCAAGAAAAGGTTCAAATGCAAAACAAAAGAAAGTCAGAGGTCATAAGAGAAACATTCAGAGATTTTTCAGTTACGTCATAGATCTACAAAACACTGCAGGCTGAATGAGAGGCTGGCGAGAGGAAAACATACATTTTGCATGCATAAGTTGCTTGCAAGCCATTCGACTGATTTAATCAGGTAGAGGGACTTCTTGCTAGTTTAGCTTAGCTAGCACAAGCTCCTTTCACCCATGCTCTGCACTCCTGAAAATAACCAGAAACAGTGGATTGCTCCCTCCGGGTTGGGAGTGAGTCTTTGCCCCCAGGTAAGGAGCTGAAGTATCTCGGGGTCTTGATCACGGTAAGGGTACGATAGACCATGAAACTGATTGGTTCAGCGTCAGCAGTAATGCGGGCATAAGTGCTGAACCGTTGTGGTGAAGAGGGAGCTGAGCCTGAAGACAAAGCTCTCGATTCACCAGTCGATCTTTGTTCCAACCCTGAACACCCAGGGGGAAAATGTTGCTGGGGAAAGGAAGTCTGGGTAGACTTGCTTCACCCGTTTGCTGCCACCGTGACCGGAAGAAAATGGATTGATGGATTGTGCCAGGACAGGACGGCCTACACGTGACAACTAACAAACAATATGTTCCCCTGACTTTTGAAACGTCTGTGTGAAGTCGGGGTGAGTCGATGTGAGAACACAGCGGGTAATAATCAGGAGCATCCACGGCGAGCTAGTGGGCGCGGTGATGAAGTTGGGCGGAGTTTCTCTTCTTTCTACTTTTTGCTGCTCGCCTTAGTTGTGCATATTTATATTTTTTGTGTTTGTGTTGCGGAAATGTCCTTACACATGTTTTAGTGATATTAACACACAAACAGGAGACATCAACAAACACCTAAAAACTTCAATATCCAAATAACAGAGATGGCGTCGATTCAGGAGGCGAACTTGATGTCTGCCCTTCACTAAAGTTAAGGATTCAAACCTTTCTTTTAAAAATCTGAGAGGCTTTACAGACAACTGCAGTTTGAAAGTTCAATTGTGTCCATAAAGCCAAAGGTGCTGTTATCACCTGAGAGCTCTCAGTTATCTTTGATAAGAATTTGAACAACGTTCTTTGTAAAATCTCAGAGAAAGACACCCTGGCAGCTTTCTGGGATTCCACTCGCCTCTTCTGGGAAGTCATCCTGAAGTCACTGCGTCTCCTCAGCCATATCTTGACACTCGAGATTAGAGGTAGTGTGTGTGTGGAGGAACAAAAAAGGGGGTTCCACGCTGTACTGTACATAAACATGAGCCGGGCAAACAATAACAGAGCGGTGCATTTACCTCAGAAACAGCACAACAGCTACAGTGAATCACTGTCCGTTAAAAGGCTGGAGGAGAGCAGGAGGAACCTCTTTAATGAAGCCTTAACTGATGGGACTCGCTTAAAAGCCCACCAGAGCCCACCCAGAGACAGATAGAGACCACTCTGATGATTTACACACAGTGACGGGGACACGGTGGAGATAGGATGAAAAACACCGCCTCAGAGACAAAGAGACGACAACAATGACACCAAAGTTCAGCGTGATGTTTGGTATTAGCTCATGCTGTGATAATTATCAGGGAATCTGTCGCTTTAACGAGCAGAGACTGACTGAAGAAAGACGCCCGTTTACCGAGAGGCATAAAGGGAGAAGTGTGGACGCAAGAAACAAAAGGGAAACCCGGCGGTCTTCAAAAAGATCCAGGTTATAGCCTGATCCTATCTGAGGGGCCTGCAGCTCTGTGTCAACACAATAAGAGCAGAGACACGTGGTGCTGCGGCTCCATCAAGATGAGCTGATTGGACGCTTGTTGTTTTATCGGCTCGTCTCTCTAACGACTCACAGATTCAGGAGTGACAGCAGCATGTTAATCTTTATCACCCTGCACCGTCTGAGTTAACGGTTGTCGAAGTTGTATGATGTCACACTTAAAGACGGCGTGATGATGCAGATAAACCAGATGGCGCCGTGTGAGACGAAGACATGCATGCTGACTTTCCAGTTTTATTTATCAAGACTGGTCCAGACCACCACTGATCGGCTATTTTTCCACATCATAACTGTGATTAGAAGGAAAAACTCCTCTTTCTAAAAGAACAAATAACTTAAATTAATTTGTAGTTCAATTTGAATCCCCTGGTTACGGCCGCAACCTTCTGGTGTTACAGTCTAAGTGAGCGACACGCACCCTGAACACAAGGTTCTATCTGAACCAGTTCTCTTGCCCGCTTCCATCGCTGCAACACCTGTTGGTTTGACCTGATAACTGCTCTCATATCTGGCAAACCGAGGGGCGTCTAAAACGGCTGTGTGGGCATGCCTTAAAACCGCCTACCTTCTCTGGTCCAAACAAATCCAGAGCATTCAGGAACAGAATCTGAAGTTAGAAGGAGGACATACTGGCTGCTGCATTGTTGTCAGAGAAGCCAGCACTTCAACATAGCATGTTTCCTTAAAGTCTGATCATAGAGTAAGGTCACTATTTGATTTGATACTTGATTACTAAAATATTCGATGACTGCAGCCTGAGTCAGGAGTCACAGACATTTTATCAGATTACTGATTTATCGTCTTATGATGTGATCTTTCTGGTTTACGGGAAAATTACACCGTATTTAAAAATAAGCAGAAACTAGATGGTGGGCTTGTTGTCTTCTTCCTATTATAGTATCCTGCTGCTCTAACGATGTCATTAAAGTATTTCTTGTGGCATTCATGAGCAGCTTTACTGTAATCAGCCGTCTGTGTTGTTGTTCTTGGAAATGGGAGCACAGATTGCAGTATTTCACAGTGAATTACAATGTTCCCTCTGTTTGTTAGTTTTTACATTTCAGGTTAAAGATTCACACGTTTAACCTTCAGTGAACGTCTCCGTCAGACCTGCCCGTCTTTCATTGATAAATGGTTCAGTGAGTGGTCACATCTGGTGTGTGTTCTTTTCCTTTTGTCTCTTCCTGCCTCTCTCTCACTCTCCGAGCGAGCGACCACCAGCCGAGCTGAAGCCGAGCCAAAACGTACGGGAGGCTTTCAGAGACGGTAATATTTACGCTGGGGCGAGTCCAGGAGCTCCGACTGATGACGGTAAATTTATGTTCAAATCAAGAGGAAGGATCCTGCAGCAGAGCTCAGTCTGATTATTCTGCTTCTTAATGTTTATTCTGCACATTCGGATTGGAGCAAAATAATGATCCATTTGTTTACGACTTCCAGAAACAAACTCACTTACTGAGATACCTGAGATACCTATTCTGCTACAGAATTGATGTGTATTTATTGTTTAAGATTTTTTTGTGGGGCATGCCTTTATTTCAGAGACAGGACAGTGGATAGAGTCAGAACCAGAGAGAGGTTGGATTCGAACCTGGGCCATCAGCTCTGAGGACTTCAGCCTCTGTACATGGGGAACCTGTGGTAACCACTAGACTACCCGGGCCCCATTAATTGATATTTTTGCCAATTAGGATATAAATATTTAAAGTGTTTTTCAAAAGTTTCATACCTCTGAAATGTTTTACAAAGCCAAAGATCAAAGGTCAAAGTTTAAATGAAGAATGTACAACTTTCTGATCCAGAAGATGTCGCCTTTGAGCACCAGCATGAAACCAAAACAAACTGCTGTTATGCCACGCCTCCTCTAACCTGAAGCCTCCGCTCTCCTCCAGAGACACACCTCCAACCCCTCTCCACTCACGTTTACACAGAGTTATGAATTAGAACACACCATAACGCGCAAGCGTGGGATAAAATTGTCCTCAGCTCGAGCTTCAATCACATGTGTCCTGCATTGTTGTTAGCATGCTAATGTTAGCGCTCTTTAGTTAGCTTGTAGCTTCACATTGCATGTAAATTGACACAGAATGAGTGTGATCTAAAAACTCTTACTAACATCCAAATAATCAGTAAGTATGTTCTTCTTCTTCTCTCTAATCCTTGACTAAAACAGCTTTTATACACAAGGGGAGGAGCCGGTCATCCCGTCCATTTAAACACGGCTCTGACAACAACACAGTCAGCAGGACTCGAGCTTCTCCCTCATTGTGGACAGTCATGACTCAGAGACACAAAAAAGATCTGATGATTCAATGATTAAAGTATCAAATCTTGTACAGTGCATACTCATGTCTCAGGAAGCTTTAATCCAGCAGCCCCTGTTTCTGTAAGTGATCATAAACTGTATTAAGCCTCCCAGCAGGTCGTAGTGCTTTCTACCTTCTGTGGATGAAGTGTTGACTCTGTGGTTTGGTGTAATAATGTGCGTCTAACCTCAGGCTCACACAGGTGCTGTTTCACAGTCAGAATGAATCTAACACTTCCTGAGAATGAAGAAGAATAGTCTCCGTGGTTACAGCGCTTCTATTCAGACGAGTTGTTACTAAATGATTTTTGGAGAGATTGAGATCTTTTGCTGTTCTATAATAAACATGGACGTGGTCAGAATGAAAATATTTACTTAATCCTCCAAAGTGACTTATGGCAACTACAGCCGCTAAACACAGTGTCAGGAGTGTTATGGCGTCAGGTGCCACAGTCTGTTTAAATACTGCCTGTACACTTGTTTATAGGAAAACCCCCATCTGGTTTCAGCACACACACACACACACACACACACACACACACACACACACACACACACACACACACACACACACGCACACACACACACACACACGCACACACGCACACGCACACGCACACGCACACACACACACGCGCACAAACACACACACACACACACACACACACACACACACACAGACAAACAAACACAGACACACACACACACACACACACACACACACACACACACACACACACACACACACACACACACACACTCAGAGGATCTTTGGAATGGAAAATGTAACGGGGACTGTTTGCTAAGCTGTTCTGCAGTCAACTGTCAAGTGACAGACAGGACAGCGTTTTAAAGAGTGCAGGCTCCACATCGCTGAGCACGCCGCCCTCTCCAACCTGTAAACACCGCGCCGTGCTTTTGAAGAAGAATCCAAGAAAACACAGAGGCCTTTCTTCATCCAGCGTTTACGGGATTTATAACGACATGACAGCGTTACAGAGGCGTGCAGAGTTAAAGATCAAGTGGGCGAGAAATGAAGAATTAGCAGAAAGATCTACGGACAAAAGACAAAGAAGAAGAAATCAGCGGCTCAGGATGGGAACAAAACAATAAAGAACAAACTCATCGTGCAGTGCTTTCAGATTTATTCCAGGACTCTGGATTATTCGTTTGAAACCGCCTTAAACAGGCCGAGCATTTTCTGTGACTTCTGCCTGTTTTATGGCCGCCGTGGTTTAGTCTGGAGGCCCCTAAAAGCAACGGGTGACAGTCGATGCTTACACAGAGTGCCTCTAACTTATGGCACAAAGAGCGTCGCGGGAAGGTCAAAGGTCGCATGTTTCAAATAAACAAGGAGAAGCTGCAATAACTGTTTGTGCTGCAGATTACGAAAGAGCTGCAGCGAGAAAGAAAGACGGCAGGCAGGCGGAGAGTTTGGAGAAATGTTTTCATCACAGCTTGAGTTAAACAATGAATCAATGAAGGCAGCTGAAGAGGCATGACAAGACCTCATTCATATCAATAAGCCTAACCCTTTATTATTAACCCTATGAATGATACTGACGACTCACATGCAGCAGTAAGGAAACTGGAGACAGGACTGAAAATCGCTACTGTAGTTATCGTCATGGTGACTTGTGATATGATTATGAAATCCCTGGTGCCAAATCTAAATATTCAAAATTAAAAAACATATGACGCTCTGGATAGATTTCCCAGCTAATTAGACTCGCAGCATCACTTCTTCCTGACCCCTTATGGTGGTGTTTTGACATGAATGAGGGCGAAGTGAAGGGAAGTCAACTGGCCAAAGAAGAAGAAGAAGAAGACATCAGGATAGAAGAAGAAGAAGTCCTTTGTAACAGGATTTTGCTCTTTAAATAAAGGTTTTAAGATCTGTCTCCCTTTGACTGGAGCAAATCATGAAGCAGCAGCGTTGCCAGTTGTGCGATGGCTACATGTACCTTCATTTTGCCCTCTGTATGATGAATTCTCGTCTCCAGGATAGTAAAGTTGTGTTTCCTGTTTACTATGATACTGACCCCGTGTCTCGTTTCAGATCCTTTGCTTCCTCTCGTGTCTCCTGCGTCTGTGATGACCTCATGTGTCTCACCTGAATATAGTTCTCTTCACTCCCCCTGAGTATTTAATCTCCGTGTTCCCCTCCTTCTGTGCCACTTTGTCTTGTTTCCTTGTGACAGTGTTCCAGCATTCCCAGTGTATTAGAGGTATCCACATTAGTATTCCGACCTGTTTCTGTATTTTTTGACCCACCTTTTTGCCTGACGATTTGGACACCTCTGCTTGGGTTTTTGGATTCCCGTGTACCGACCTTTCTTCTGATTAAATGGACTTTGTATTTGCTCGAGGTGTTTTTGCATTTGGGGTTCTCTGTTTAACGGTTCAGTCTGACAGATACACGATCAAAAAATGCAGAAAGTGTACGATAATTTGACAATTTCAATATCCCCTACACCAAACATTGTTCAAGTGCAACCAATCACATCATCATGACTGAGATGGTCATCACATCAGCAACCGACCGACACGCCCCCCCCTCTCTGCTGCCAAGCTCTACCTGCCAATCAGATCATCACCTGATGCCCTGCTGACGCCTGCAGCTCGTTCTGCCACACGGACTGAGAGAAAACACACGTCACAAGAACTTGAGATGCTGCTAGCTTAGCTTCACAGTGACCGTCGGCGGAGCACTTTGCAAAACAATTCACACTTTAATAGTTTGTTCCTTCGTTCGTTCAATCATTTACATTACACGTGGTGTGCTGGGCAGTGTTTGGTCATTCAGTGTGGTATTTAGGAACTTCCTCCTTTTTCATATGTTCACAAGTTTAGGCTCAAATACGGTCATTTTAAAGCTGCAGTACGATACGCTGTTTTTTCAGTCTGGCTACACAGCGAACCAGAAACATTTCAGTGTGGACGATGTTGAGTTTGGTGATCAGTCTGAGGGGAAAGTGAGGAGCACGTTTGAATGCAGCTGTGCTTGTAGTGTTCACCTCCTTCAAACTGTTTACCTCCACATCTTATCCACATCAATCACACGAGGAATCGAGCCACGGCATTCCAGCAAACACAAACTTATACACACAAGGTTAACAGAAATCCACTGTGTCCGTGGCGTGCAGCAGCAGCAGGAGCGTGCAGCGTGTCCTGTCTGGTCGAACACATGCCAAGAGAGATTAAGATATTCCAGAGAAGAAGATCCGATCTTTTTTACGGTTCATCAAATGTGTCCCGAGTGTTAGGAAAAACACGCTTTCTATAAGTCCATCATCATCATCTCTGACCTCCGCCCCGCCTTCGCTAAAGGCTTCAAAGGTGTCGGCACGAGGCGGAGGTGGAAATATTCCTTCAACGTTCAGGTCTCTGAGCAGATTCTCCTCCATGTCTGAGGTCTGCAGATGTCAGAGCACCATGCTGAGCTGCAGAGGAACGGAGAGTCGAGAAAGTCAAAGGTCTAAACACGTCAAATATCACACACTGAGGAACAAACACACACACACGCACACACACACACACGCACACACACACACACACACACACACACACACACACACACACACACAGAGGGACACAGTCTGTGTTTGCACTGTGCATGATTTGCACTTCAGCGTTCCCCTCCGAGTGCTTCAGGCCTCATCCTGCACGTCATCCTTTACACACGCTGAGAGGAGATTTACTAACAAACTGTGAGCTGCTTTAAACACTTTATGCAAGTTTCAGAAGAGAAATATGATCAGAATTCATTGCATTCTTTCTTTCTTAAAACTAAGAGACTAAAAACTACAAATCAGGAGGAGGAGAAGTGGCCGTGACCTTGTGTGAACCTGCCTCAAACTCCAATCCAACTCTCAGGAACACCGAGGGCCAATTTTAAGAGCTTCTGCAGGAAATAAAATCGTGATAAATATTTAGTTTTCTGGCCAAACGATGACAAACATTCAAGGTAACTGAGTTAGAATCTGAAAGTTGTCATCAATAAAGTAAACAGCCAGTTTATACGGTGGGCTGCTGTCTGGACCTTGAGAGATTTAGAGTATCTTTGTTTTAAATTATGCATGACATTTTATTTAATCAAACCAGCCCGACACGTAAACAGGCTGACAGGATGCTGAAGTAACTTTAGCCAGCTCTGCATCGGTCTGTAAACCTTTCTGCGTTCTAACCTCTCTCCATTTTTCAAAATCATCTTCAATATTGATCCTAGTTTGAGCACGTTTCCGCTCGTGGAGCTTATTAGAAACATGCAGAGGCTTTTTAGGTCGGGTACAATCACTTCTATCTGAACCAGTTCTCTTGCCCGCTTCCATCGCTGCAACACCTGTTGGTTTGACCTGATAACTGCTCTCATATCTGGAAAATCGAGGGGCGTCCAAAACGGCCGTGTGGGGGTGCCTTAAAACCGCCTACCTTCTCTGGTCCAAACAAATCCAGAGCATTCAGGAGCAGAATCTAAAGTTAGAAGGAGGACATACTGGCTGCTGCATTGTTGTCAGAGAAGCCAGCACTTCAACATAGCATGTTTCCTTAATGTTTGATCATATAGTAAGGTCACTTTATCATTTCACTCACTACACATCTCACTGATTGGACCTTTAAATGAACTTTTTTTAAGCTAAAATACAGCAGCACCTGTCAGTGAGTTAGTGACCGATCTGTCTGCCATCACTCCCTCTCTCCTGCATCACCATGATCCAACATCTCTGCTCCTCTGTGCCGCTGAACAGGCTCCCTGCGGGCATCATGAATAATGGCCTGTGTGTTTAACTCTCTCAACACAAAGAAGCCATGTAATCTAAATACATACGCTAATATAAATACAAAGGAACCGTAGACTGTAACACAGCGTGGCTGCAGACCTGCAGTGTGTGTGGACGCTGACATTTCGGCTGTGCCTCCTGCTCCGTCTCTGCTCGGGCAGGCTGGCACTCTCTGTGTTTAAAAAGCTCCCGGAAAGTTTACAGAGAGTGTACTTCTGCAGGGCTTTGTGTGACAAGCTTTAACGCAGCATACCCATCAGCTGCAAAACAACCGCAGACCTCCCTGGAATCCACTCTGCCACTTTCCATTCAAGCTTTTCCACGCATTCCCCGGCTTCCTGCAGTGTCCCGTCTCAAAAAAGAGCAGTGTTGAACATTAATATGTCTTTGTTTGTCAGGCTGAAAGCTGACGGGCTACTGTGTGTTTACCCCGTCATCGCTCTGTCGTGTGTCATCGTGTAGAATCAGCCTAATCTGAACTGGGAAAAAAGAGGTAATTTCCAAAGCAACAGTCAAGTCTCTTTAGTAAAATAAAGGCATTAGAGCTCTGGATGATCATTCACAAAAAGCCTGGCATACCTCACTAACATTGTCCTTCAGTTACCTTCCCGGTGTTATGGTCTAAGTGAGTGACAAGCCTGCTGCTTTCAAAATGAAGATATTTCAGTGATATTTATGGTCTCGGTCTTGCCCTGCCTTGGTCTTGGTCTTGTCTCGGTCCCTGACGCAGCTCAGTTCTGTCCACATGAATGTGACAAGATGTCCATCAGATAACCACACCCTGAAATCAGTGAGTCCTGCTCTTAGACAAAAAATCACAACACACCTTGAAGTGTTGCTTCTGCCGACTTTCTGGCAGCGCTGTCAAACCGAGAAGAGTTGATCACAGTGGTTGGCAGTAGAGGAGATTGTAACACAAATTAATGTGTGGTTAAGACGAAGCAGTCATGATCAGAGCAGAACGTGTTGCAGCAGCCAACTCAGGTCTTGGCTTTTGGACCGCACCCCGCTGCATGCTGCCTTCCATCTCTGACACCTTTCTCCAACTCTGCTTGCTTTGTGGTGATTTGGAGAGCCTTCTTATAAAGTTAAGTTATGCTGCTTAAAGTGAAATGTACAAACACTTCACTGAAGAATGAAAATACATTTTCAGCACTTCTACTTTATCTCTTAATAATCTCAAAGCGATCAATCAAGCACCAGAGAAAAAAACAGAAATGTTTTCACATTTTATGTCTTACATTTGCACCAAACTTTGGAGGGTGCTGTGAAAAAGGCAGCGTCCCATCATAATCCTGATGAGATTGATTCCTGATGTTTTTTAAATCTGGATTCAGGAGTCTTCTTGGAATCGTGGACTCAGCGTCCACCTTTAAAGCTCCACTGTTTGTTTCCTTCAGCTAATATTTGAACAAAGTGCACCGCTGGTCCAAACATCTGGACGTCACATTAATCATCTGTATAAGTTGTGGAATGAAAAGATTTGAAGTTGTTGCTTACTTCATTTGAAGTGAACGTGAGTAATGTTTCGTTTTTGTTTGGAAGACACAGACTTCAAAACGCTCCACAAACACTCGGCGAGCGGAATGAAACAGACGCAGCGACGCTCGGCAGCGACGAGCAGCTCATCACCGATCTGTTATTTTAACTCATCACAGATATTTCTAACAATAATGCGTCTCCATGATGTCAGTTCTAGGAAAGCACATCCCAGAGCAGCAGTGTTTACATCTCACCAGGTGAAGGAAAAATGATTCTGGGTAATGCTTTGTAGCTTTGTCACTGCAGGGAATCCAAGCTGACCGTAGTCATGACGACCTGGTGTAACCGACCTGAGGGAGAGAATATGTTTACAGATGACCTAATGTATCCGAGTATGATTTACATGATGTTTTCGTCTCAGCAGCACAAACAGCAACAGTACGGCAGCTTTCAGTAGCAGCTCACGCTTCCTTATGCAGCGTTCTTTGACGTAACAGCCGGTGTTCCCACGGCAACGGTAAACATGTTGTGTCTGTAAAGGGTCTATGGTGAATGGACTTGAGCTTGTATATTTATTTTCTAGTCTTCTGACTACTCAAAGCTCTTTCACACCGGAGGTCACACCTACACATTCACACACTGATGGTAGAGGCTGCTGAGTAAAGAGTCCATCAGTATTAACTCATCCATTCATACATGCCGCCGACGAGCAACTTCAGTGGGGTTCAGTGTCTTGCCCAAGGACACATCAGACATGTGGCTGCAGGAGCTGGGGATCAAACCCCCAACCTTCCGGTTTAGAGAAGGCCGACTAGCACTGAGCCACAGCCGCAGTCTAGTCATGGCGGCTGCTGCGACATAGTTGGAAAAGAGCGCCGTGCGTCAACAGCGCCTTTCTGAGAAGTTGAAAGATTTTCAACTTGAGCGCTTGGAGCCGCCGCACAAAGAAGGCGCAGCACTCAGATGAAAAGATGCTGGGCACTGCGCTTTTCCTCCAGGCGGCCGCTTCCTGCTGCTGTCATCGCTCTCTACTCATTGAAAACAACTGAAAAAAGGCACTAATGAAAAAACGGCAGGTGGACACAGTGGACACGATATTTTTACTGTAAAAATTATACGCACTACATCTTTAACCTCAACGTTAAACTCTTCTTGGAACTCCTCTTTTTTTCCTCTGAGGTTACTGGAATCATGTAAAAGGAGAAGTAGCAGCTCAGATTCTACCTGTGAGGAAAAAAGAGACAAATCTGAAATCCCACACTTCATGTAAACGTCTGCTTTGCGTCAGCTGCAGTCGGTAACATGGACACAAAGTAAAGGGGAATTTTTCAGTGACACTGTTATTTAAAACACAGTAGCAGCTGATGAAAGTTTCCCTCTCTCTTAATATTTTATTGTTGCTGCACTCATATGATCCGTCACTCTTCATTCAGACTCTCCTCGGGCGTGAGCCGCGTCTCGAGCAGATTCCTGGAGGCAGCGGGCGCTGAGGTAACGCTCCTCTGAAATGCATTTAGTGAAGAAAACAAACTGAAGTGGTCCAGGAAACAGCAGCGGCGGGTGGACAGTAATCATGAGTGGCAGTGAACACACGCTCTGTCCGCTCAGGTCCCCTCCAGTTAGAACCTGAGACTGGCACCTCCTGCAGAGCTGAGCAGAGTTACCTCACTGCTCCAACAGGTCGCTCTGACCAGACCGGGCTCGTTTCCACACATGTTCTCCTGAGGTCGCTCGGCTAATGGTTGACCTCAGTTCATACTTTGAATGACTCTGAAACATGCTATAGGGTTTGAAATGTACTAGAGACATGGTCCAGAAGGGCTTTTAGTGGTGGGTGGTATAAACCCTCTGTATGGAGGCTGTAGTCGGCCATCTTAAATGGTAAATTGACTTGAGCCTGTATATTTATTTTCTAGTCTTCTGACTACATAAAGCGCTTTTACACCGCAGGTCAAACCTACACATTCACACACTGATGGTAGAGGCTGCTGAGTAAAGAGTCCATCAGTATTAACTCATCCCCTGTATACACATACACTACTAATGAAACAGCGTGGTCAACTTGGGGTTAAGTGTCTTTCCCACATATCATCCCTCTCCCTCCCTGATTTCCAACTCTATCTGCGGCCCTAAAGTAAGGCACAAAACTCAACAACAACAAAAAAGGTACGAACATGTTTAATGTCAAGAAAAAGGTCATTGGGACAAATCCAAGAGATGGTGGTTTAGAGGATAATTAAACCACATGACAAAATGCAGGCGTGATTTAAACATATAAACATTGGCTACATTTCATATTTGACCTCAGGTTAGGGTATCCCCATGAGGCTCTAAAGGAGCGTGACAAAAACACTGGATTTAAAGACAAAGCGTCTCATTCCTCTGAGAGCGTTTTATCATCAGAGACACACAGCAGCACATTCCTGCAGCCAAACACTCAGAGGTGACACGTTGCAGGAGCACCTCGCCCCGGCGAGCACCGCGTGTGCTTCTCCTCCAGCGGGTTATGAATAGTTTTGAATCTGCAGAATGCGGCGAGCCTCGGACCTGACCTTCATCAGACGAGGAGCGCTGGAACGAGAATAAAAAAGATGCTGCTCTTGTTTAAAAGGTGTCACATCAGCTTTAAAACACGTTCCACTCCTGAGGCACGTCAGCGTCGCCTGTTTTATAAAAGAACATGGCGTGAGAGAAAAAAATGGCAGCATGTATTGCATGCCTTCACATCTCCAAACTGCTCCAAGTACAACCTCACCGTCCGCTTCACTTTGTTTTATTTAGTCAAGACGGAATAATTCTGCATCTCGCAGTGTTTACAGAGATCTAATGCAGATTAAGTGCTGCAGGAATGTCGAGTAAATGAAGTCATCCAAAGTCAAACCTGCTGGTATTATTGTATGTTGCTGATATAATAAATAGCCCCGCTTTGGACAAAGACTTTGAATAATCTGTGTTTGTGACGAGTGCAGATAGGAGGACTAATATGGCGATTGTGTTTTGTCTAATTGGCAAGCCTCAAAGATTTGCAAACTGTAAACTACGTTCTGTTTCCCCTCTCGTTTTACACAGACTGCTTTAAAAATGCCACATTATCTGGCCAAAGAAACTGAAACAGTGATACCATCCCGATGAGGACAGCAAGTCGAGAGGGGGAGACTCATTCTGGGCACTGAAGCTGCAGGGTGTGAAGAAAGACAGGAGAGCAAAGGAGAGTCCTGACACACACTTAAAGAGCTCTCTCGCTTTTTAAGCTGAGTCCTGACGCGTGTAACGTCTTATCTCCTCCTCTGTGATTTCTGTTGTTTTTCCAAGACAAGCAAAGGCAGAGCCAGAGGAATTCACCGCGGCTCAATTCAATGTGTCCTCTGGGGGAGAAGCACCCAAATAAGCCGCTGGAGCTCGGGGATGGAGGGAGTTGGACGGGGATGGAAAGGGAGGGATGAAAGGAGCGATCAGATGAGGTGGTGAAATGAAAGCTGAGCTGATATCCGAGAGGACAGAGATGTGCTGGTGATATTCAGGACGTGAGAAACAAAGTTCACCGTTGAGTTTTATTGGTCTGAAAGAATAAACGCAGAGGAAGATTTGTAACCTCGGAAATATTCCTCTTCTGTAAATAACTTCTGAGAATTATAACTTCTCCTCTTAGTGTCTTCTGCAGAATCTGTTCTCTCCTTGGATTTAGCAAAACATAACAAGTAAGCAACTGTCTAAAAACCTACAATTATTAAGTTATTTAAGTAATTTGAAATCTCCAACATTTGAGGAACACTTTTAGAGGCGTGTCTAGACTTTTTTAACTTGGATGGCCAACTTGGGGTACTGACTTTTTTGTACCTCTTTCTATCCCCACTGATGATCTGTACTTATAAGCATCACTATTTGGCAACATAAATCTTCTTAGCTTGATTCATTAGAGACTCAAAAACAAAGGTGTGCAAAGTCACAGTTTTAAGTACTTAGAAACAAACTTGTCCTCGGCTCGAGCTGCAATCACCTGTGTCCTGCATTGTTGTGTTAGCATGCTAATGTTAGCGCTCTTTAGTTAGCTTGTAGCTTCACATTGCATGTAAACTGACAGAGAATGAGTGTGATCTTAAAAACTCTTACTAACATCCAAATAATCAGTGAGTACCTTCTTCTTTTCTCTAGTCCTAAAACAGCTTTTATACACAAGGGGAGGAGCCGGCCGTCCCGTCCATGTAAACACGGCACTGACAACAACACAGCCAGCGGGACTCGAGCTTCTCACTCATTGTAGACAGTCATGACTCAGAGAGACACTTACACAGCATACACTGGATTTATGATATATTTATGTGGAACATGTCGCACATTCTTCCTTGTGTGGACGAGATTGTTTTTAAACGGAGGAGGAAAACCTCCGTTTGAAAACAGGCTAGGGAACACATCTGTCTGACAAAAAACAGTAAAGTGTATTTTGCATTGCATGTGACCTTTAATATGCAGATATCTGTTCGTAGAGATTTGTTAGTCTTCTCTCATGGCTTTACAAGACATCCAAAAAAGACAACGCATTACTCCTCAGATATAACATTACACAGCAAACACAGAGGCGTCCAACTCGTGTCCCGGGGACCAAAAATAACATCAGCCACATGATCATACCCTCCATAAAACACGACCCTTTTATTTAGAATGACGTCCTGTAAATCATCATTTAACAAGCTCAGAAACATGGCCGCTTCAAAGAGCACATTTAAGGATTTATGACATTTTGACTTGTTCGCGTTGTTGACCGTACGTTTTATTTATTATGTCCAAGAAGAAGAGCGCTAACCCACTTTGTAGTGCTGAAGGTCAACGTGTAGCTCCAAACTAGTGACCTTTAAAAATAAAGACGTGTAATCGATCTGCGAGGGAGGAAACAAAACGTTTGGGATGAAAAGTTGAAGCTGTTTCAGAAGTGCTGCAGAGATTCAGGCCAGAGCTGACAGCGAACACATTCTGCACGTTAACTCGTTCCAGGACGAAGACGGATCATCACACGGACATCCAATCGCTCCCCTCAACTTCTACAAGAATAATCAGGTGACAAAAACTGTGTGTACGTGTGTGTGTGTGTGTGTGTGTGTGCGTCTGTGTGTGTGTGTGTGTGTGTGTGTGTGTGTGTGTGTGTGTGTGTGTGTGTGTGTGTGTGCAGCTCTGCAGAGACTGATGAATATGTTCTGTGTGTTTTACAGTTAAAATAACGTCCTGTGATGTGAACATGTCACAGAGTCTCCGTCTGTTGTGTCTGTGTTTAACTCTCATGTGAGCTCATCGATTTGCATGCCGCTCTTCAGAGATTTGGCTCCAGAGTGAGAAAACAGAACCAGAAACTTGAGTTTTACTCAAATGATGGAGCTGTTTCAGTTCTGCAGTTTTTAGTCTGAGGTTTTTGGCGTCTTAAATGTGAGTCCTCGTCACCTTTTATACATCTCCTGGCCCGCTTTAATTCCATCGACACAAAATGCAGAGCGCTCGATTCCTTTTAAAACAAGAGGATAATAAGTGATGGGTGATACCAAACTTTATTTTTTGCTGTACATTTTTCATGATCGACTCCAATCATTTCTCTAAATGCTGACATTTGTATTAAGAGTAGGATACTGGCGCCGCGGTCCACCAGCGCCGCGCACTATGTTCCTCTCTCGGGGGCAGCTGTCAGTCTGTATAATATGAAAGCAACTAAGGCGTGCTAACGACAGGACCTACAAACACGTTGAAGAAGAACAAAAATTGTCGTATTAATTTTCATTTTGGCAAAGTTATTTCAGGATCTAACCTCTTACACTGCTGACACACTTACAAGGCTGAAGGCTGAGACTTCATCCTTTCCTCCTGCAGTAACTTTTGTCGGGGGTTAAAGGAGAGTAGGAGACGCTGAATGCTCATGCTGTTGGAACATGAACGCCTACTCAAGTCGGGACAACAAGTCAGAAACTCTGGAAAGAAGAAGTTGGCCGACTTGCCTTCATATTCATCATCAACATGGGTAGGGGAGATGTTCTGTTAATGTACAGCAGCGCAGTTTATCATTATTTTGATCCATAAAATGGAGATAGTTATACTGTATGTAGGCTGTGTCAAGTTCAATATCGAGCAGAGCAATGTGTAACCACATTTAGCTCAGGCATGTGGACGTTAACCTGCAAGAAGGACTGAAGGCTGGAGTTGTTAGCAATGGTAACGTTAGCCATGCTCGGCACACCTATTGACATTGTTTACAGACAGCCAAATTCAACCCACAATGCACTGCTTTGTGGTTCACTTCCCTTGTTTGGTCCGGATCACGTTTTCCACCAACGGCTAACCGAACTGAGACCCCCGTTATAAAGCGTTTGGTTCTTTGGCCCGATCTGACTAAGAGACCAGGTGTAGTTTCAAATGAACCAAACAGCTAAGGTGTGACTGAACCTTAAAAATAAATTCCTGTGTGTGTTTAGGTTTCTGTTAAGGTGTATGTCATGGGCTTGTTTTTCAGATGCAGTCGTATTATCTGCAGCACAGGTCGGTCAGGGAGGAAGGAAGTTCTCCGAATCCAATCCGAGTTAAGTGTTTGCGGATATTTGATGTAAAAAATCGTCGTCAATGTCTCAGCCTTTCCTGCAGTGGATTAATCTCCCACAGGTCAGACTGGTTTCTAATTAGCAGCCAATTATAAAGCTGAGGTTTGAGCGTGACACCTCAGTGTTTGTTTCCCCGCTGCAGAGTGTGCAGCTCCGATATGACCCGGCACCAGTATCCATGCTCATACTGTGGATCAGTGCTCACAGAGGGGCCTTCACATGACACACACACACACACACACACACACACACACACACACACACACACACACACACACACACACACACACACACACACACACACACACACACACACAGCAGAGAAGTGCTTAGTGCGGCTTCTAACAGGATAATTCCAACAGGAAAGCATAGATTTAACTGATTCCAATAAGACGGCTGTTATATTTATGTTTCCAGGACATTTTAATTTGTCTTATTATCTTCAGTCTTTCTTCTTGTTCCCTGTTTGTCAGAAACACTGATTACGACTTTATCAGATTATAATCTAATCATCTGAATATTGGGCTTTATTGAAAACCTCTGAACTTTAACACAGAAAGAAGCCGCTGCATTAAAGGGGTCGAGAGCGATAAACAACATAAACATTAAAAATCATCCCAGGCATGATCCTCAGGGGAACAGGGGGAAACATATAAATGCAATAAGGCTTTAGAGCGTTGGTATTAAACAGGCTGAACGTTCTTCAGTAGCTCTGTTTGCATGTCACAGCAGCACGTGTTTCTGAGCTGGTGAGAGAAGTCAGAGAATAAGCGGCTCGGCGACATAATGTCTTGATGTCTAATTCAAAAAGACTCAGTCAAGACTCAAAGCTCGATCCGAAGAGAACTGGACTTGGTTGAAGATCTTGAAGACGTTCTACACCTCCTCTGAAAGGCTTCTTTAGCTCAAACTCCAGCTAGACAACAGCTGATTGTCAAAATACTTCAGGCCCGTCTCCGCTCCAGCTCGCAGCCTGTTACTACGCAACTTTGAATCAGCATTTCCAATATGGCGACCTATGGGCTTTAAAAGTTCGCTTCAGAAACCAATGGGTGACATCACTGAGACTGAGATGTCCATCTATACCTCAACACAATCTATGCTCAAACAGGCCATTTGGAGATTTTCCCTTCATGACATCATAGGTGGGTGAGACTCCCACAGCTAGGTGTTTGTTCTGCCCTCTGAGTCTGCCTTCTCACCGTAAACAATAGGACATGGAGCGAGAAAGCCCGAGACACCCAAACCCTTCCAGAGAGGGGGCGTGGTCAGACACAGCTCATTTACATTTAAAGGTACAGACACAGAAACAGCCTGTTCTGAGCAGGGCTGAAATAGAGGGGTTTATAGACATGATCAAATACAGGATCAGAGTGGATTTAGAACAAGAAGCTTCACAGATATGAGGAGCTCTGAGGCTTATTTACACTGATTGAAGAGGAGGAGAATATGTGACCTTTAATAATAATGATCTTATTTACATTGTTACCGTCTACGTGAAAATGATCTGCAGGATGTTTCCAGCTTTGTACTGCCGCTCCTCAGCTGATTAAAATGCCAGCTCTTATAAAAACACATTAACATGAATCTGTGTACCGAGCTGACATGTAACAATGTGCTCCGTGCTGCTGGATGTTCTGGGACAATGGAAGTGAAAAGCAACAGATCTGGATTTGATTGATGTTCCTCTACAGCGTTTATTTTCTCTGATTTCTGCAGAACCAAACAAACAGCATGAGAGCTCGAGCTCCTCTGACACACACACACACACACACACACACACGCACACACACACACACACACACACACACACACACACACACACATATCAGTCAGGAGTCTTCAGACTGCAGCTGTTTGAAGAGAAGGGGAGAAACACGCTGCCTGATCTGTAAATATCTGAATAATTGGTTCATTCTGGTCGTTATTTTCTGCTCTCATACTTGTCAACCAACTACTTTGCTTTAGAAAAACAATCAAACTGTTGTTTTAGAACAGAATTACAAAGATAAACTCTGATAAACAAAACAGTCACATTACTACAAACAGAATCGACTGAGAAATGATAATGATTATCGAGCTTTGCTGCAGCATACTTGCCTGCTCCATACTTCAAAATAAAGACTGTTGGTTCTCTTCCAGCATCATTTCTGGACATTAGGATCTGTACTTTGGTTTTTGTGTGCAGTCCAAGTTAAGTGACAAAGTCACTGAAGAGCAATTAGGTCTGAATTTAGTGCAAGTATGGGGAAATGAAGGGTTAAAATTTTTTTTAATTGAACAACAACACTCCAATCTTTGACGCCTCTTTAAATCACAACACCTCATTAAATGGTACTTTGACGCCAAACCCTGATATTTTCCTAAACCTAACCTTTACTTCACAAATCTAGTACAAGCGAGCAAGCTTGTACTTGCTTTGGAAGATGAATAAATAATATACCACAGACTGTAGATATTAACGGACGAAGCCTGAGTGCTGTCCCCCGTCTGTTCCTGCAGGAGGCGCTGGAGTCCCATCGATGGCGGTCTCTATGCTGGAAATTCTGTCTCAGCCTAACTTTCAGTCAACCTAACGACAGGCTGAGAGCTGGAGCTAAGGCGGGTTTTAAACCTTCTCACAAACCGTTACACCGCACCCGCCTGTCAATCAGGTCAGCTACGTGCCAACTAAAAATCAAAACAAAGCCGTTTTCAAAACATTCAACAAACGTACAGCATGTGTCAATCAAGACATGAGCTAATCAGACCTATTTGTTTTTTTTTAACCAGGCTGTAAACATGTTAATCTCTGCTGTAAAAACAGGCTTTTTTGAATGGGTGTGTATGTGACTTCCTGTGCTTCTGCAGCCAGCCTCTAGTGGACACTCGAGAAACTGCAGGATTTTACACTTCAGCATCAGCTTCATATTTCAACACTGGAGGTTGCCGCTTGATGAATGCCTTTTATCCTGCTCTTTCTATGTTAAGTCTCCCCGTCTAAAATCTCATACAGAGACATTTTAAAACCAACATTACAACAAACAGCAGGTAACAATAGATTTCAAGAGTAATGTAAGGGATTTTAAGGCTTTTCAACATCTTCTGTGGCCTTTACAGAGAAGCTTTATCCAACATTTCAGGAAGTAATATTTGTTTTTTGTCCTCTGGTTAGAAATAAAGTTGTAAACGTTCACTGCAGGTTTGAAGCAAACTCTCTTTCTGATTCAGGATGTAAACAAGACCAGGAAGAAGTCAAGTAAAAGCTAAAGGGGCATGAATGGTTAGGGTTAGGGATGCATGGAGGCATGGAGCTCCTTATGCACAGGGTCAAGTGTTGTGTTTTTATCACTGTTTCAAAGCCCATAATGTACCACTGCGGTCCCTCCGTCGCCGCGGCTCGTCGTGACACTCGTGTTTTGACGGAGAACAGCGAAGCCCGCTGCCTGGGTAATCCCAGATTTCCTTCAGCGCAGCTCTGAGGTTAGCACAGGGCTTGACTAATAGCTTTCTTTTCAAATGATCGCTTTGCTACACGACTTCAGAAGGAGGCAGCCAGCGTGAAATTCAATTACGGCGCACACGCTCCGCAGCCCCGTCCTGAGCTGTCCGCTTTAATCCCTCGCCTGCCCTGAAGGATTCTGGTTCAGATGGACCCTCCTCTCCTCTCAGAGACTTCTCCTCACGTCTGTGTTACGTGTCCTGAACAACGTGTGTTTTCCTCCTGGCTCCGGCCTATCGCTGGCTCCCTTTGACCTTCAGAATCTCCTTTGGGTCTTTCTCCTCCCTGCTAAAATATATATTCCTCTTATCCGCACAATCTTAACCTCGCCACTCTTACTGTTATAATTGACTCTAAAAAAAAAAAATTTGTCCTGAAAATGAATTTCCCAGTGAGCACTTTTAGAGCCGGTTTAATTTGTTTCTCATGTATCTGAGGAAAAGCAGAAGAAGCATCGTTAAGGAGGAGGTCACATTGTATGTGTCAACATGAGTGTGTCATGGCGGATGGCTATGTATTTCCTGTTGGCTTCAAAAAGTCCACATTTCCACCTCCACTTTCCCAGCTTCAACAATGGAAACACTCGTAAATATGGCGGTTGTCAATGAAACGGCTTATTACCGCCATTGACTGTGTATCCTCAGTAAGATCAGCCATTGTTTTCTGAGGAGGCGTTATGAAACACCAATGGCGGTGGTCACATCGAAAATGCTGACTCTGGCTAACTTTAGATCGATCTAGTGTTGTAGTCCAGACCACACTAACCAAGATAAAGAGAAACCCGAGACCAAGGCAGGGTGAGACTGAGACAAGAACAAGACCAAGACCAAGGCACGATGAAACTGAGACGAGACGAGACCAAGACCGAGACAAGACCAAATCATGATCTTGTGTGCAGGGGGCGTGTCACTCACTTAGATCGTAACACCGTTAAGGTTGCTGCCGTAACCGGGGGCTAAAAATCAAACTACAAATGAATTGAAGTTATTTGTTTCTTTTAGAAAGAGGCGTGTTCTTTCTAATCTCAGTAATGAAGTGAAAAAAAGCCTGTCAGTGGTGGTCCTGACCGGTCTAGATTTAAAATCAGAAGTCTGTCCAGTCTGAGACCGAGTGAAAATGCTTTTGATTCCGAGACGAGACCGAGACCTTTTAAAAAGAGACCAATTTTGAGTACTGCTACACTAGATCAATTTAAAAAGAGCAGAGGGGGACCTTTAGCGCCTCACGTGCCCACCTGTCTGTCAACTCAGCCACGCCCCTAACTATGCAAATGTGGCCATCCCAGGCAGTCCGTCCATCTGTTAATCCTTAATCATCAGCAGTCAAGGAAGCTGAAGGTGCTTTGAAACAGATGATAAACAGACACTAAAAATGGGGGCCAGTAGAAAGCAAAACATTTTTTCGACCTTAGTATAGAAAATATTGGGACCAGTAGTTTAGTAGGTCAAAAGTCAGTCAAGGAAGCAAAACATGGCACATAGTTTACATATATTGAGAGGGGCTTACCCCAGTTTAGACTGTAAACTCCTAATGTAAAGTGAGAACAGAGAGCTGAGCAGGCATTTCAAAAGTATCGTGGGAGGCAGGATCAGTAAAGACACTGAAACTCCAAACATTAGCTTCTCTTTTCTCTCCTCTCAGGTTTAATCACGTCTCGTTTCTAAATCACTAATACAACTCAAGGTCAACAACACAGACCCAGACATGCGGTGGTCTCCGAGTCGGATGTCTGTTTAAGGGGCGAGGTTTGAAGGTGGGCCAATACCAGACGCTCTGAGCAGCCAGGACCGCCGAGAAATGCAGGGGAGGTTTCCTGCAGCGGATCCTGGGCTGGGAACAGAGTCTCCCAGACCCCTCTCCCATCCACAGACCCCCAAGAGAACGAGACAAAGAGGAGGGGGACCACACTGTTCTTATACTTAAAATACCTCTATTTAACTCTGCTGGCTCCTCTGCATGTCTTCTTCTTCCTCTGTCCTAATCTGGCTCTGTGTCCTTGGACTCTCACTCTCACTTTTTTCTCACTATTTCTCTTTCTCTCTCCTCTGCTGTGACACTTTCTCCACTTTATTTCCCGTCGTGTGTGTGTGTGTGTGTGTGTGTGTGCGTGTGTGTATGTGTGTGTGTGTGTGTGTGTGTGTGTGCGTGCGAGTCTCTGAGGGCTGGACTGGAAGCAGCCGTTGTGGTCTGGCCTGTGGTCAGGCGCTCATTCACTGATTTGCAAAGCATAATGACATAATACTATGATTTGTGCTGCAGAGCAATAATGTTCCCGAGAGTTCAGATTTATGACAAAATGTGACATTTCTCTGCTGCAACACTGCAAGAAATAAAACAGAAACAAAGACATAAAACTCTTGACACTTCCTCACAGCTTATCCTTTTCTTCTACTGTATTCACACTAGGGACGACATGTATCAGAGATTACGGCCTCACTGAACCGGTTCACACAAATCTGAGAAGGGGGAATCATTATTAAGAAACTGGACGGATATGAGGGGGCATTAATTCTTCTTATCAGATGGATGTATGGGAAATCCCATGCTTTCTGTCTCCACAGACAGTGGTGGTGTCATGAGGGCCGAGCGGCTGGGGACCCACAAATCACTTCTGTGAGTATCAGCCGACTAAATCCAATCTGAAGTCCGGCGGCTCCACGTGAACTTTCACACTGTCTGTTTACTCGGCTCTGGAAGTCTCCGGATCATCCAGTCAAGATTATATGACGGCCTGTAATGATTTCAAAAAAGCCAAACAAAACTCCTGAGCCAAGGCC
This sequence comes from Labrus bergylta, assembly GCF_963930695.1. Taxonomy (NCBI): domain Eukaryota; kingdom Metazoa; phylum Chordata; class Actinopteri; order Labriformes; family Labridae; genus Labrus; species Labrus bergylta. The sequence goes on along the minus strand of NC_089215.1, from coordinate 14,905,437 downwards.
AAGAACGAAGGGCTCCCAGGGGGCCGCTGGTGTGGGGGCGGAGGTGGAGGACCGTGGAATGGAAATAGCTGTTTGTTGCAGTGGGGAAAGCCCCCATAGATTCTGGGACAGTGACCGCGAGCAGGCCTGATGGACAAACAGCTGGAGTTAGCGGTGGTTGTAGGAGTGATGTTAAGTGACGGGCCCTTTGGCAGCACTGAGCAGCATATTTGTTTGGGTCTGTTTGTAGCCCAGAAGATGGGAAACAAGCTGGGTCTGTGTTCTCGGGAGGTCCTGGGGGAGCCGAGGACCGGAGGGAAGAGATTCTGCCAAAATGCCATGTCTGCTTGGCAAAGAAGACGTGCACGCCACGCTTGTCCTGCTCACGGGACGGAGTTTGTCTCGTCAAGGTCGATGAAAGAGAACAGTTTGACATCGGAGTCACAGCTCGCAGGAACATCAGGGTCAGCGATACACGCACACACGAGACATGAACATAAATAAACAGCAGCAACACAGAGTGACACTCTGACGCTTCATATCACACTGATGGGAAATTTAGAGCACATTCTTGAAATAGTTGGAGCATTAAGTAATACAATGAAGAGCCCCGCTTTAAAACCAGTTATGAGAAACCATGAATACAACCAGTAAGGCCTCTGAATTCTTACATCCACGTTTCCAAGACATCGTGTCTTAAACTTTGGTGAGATTAACCTCGACATAAATTGACGTCATTTCAGCGTGCATGTTAACAGCGCCGAGCCTTCATGCTGCCGGCGTGAGCAGCTCAGGTGCATCTCACACTCGGAGAATAGGAGACTCTGCTGACTTTTACCACAAGCCACAGCAGTTTGCATATTGCATATTTGCAGATTTGTGGAGAGCTTGCCTGTGTTAGTTAAGGGAAGGTGTTAGATTGACAGCAGTGTTCTTAGATGTCATAAGCCTGTTGGTTACTCCGAGCGCTCTCTCAGTCTCTCCCTGTTGTTTTTACAGGACCGCAAAAAGTGCTGTTAACTAAGCTCAGCCATCGTCATGTCTTTACGTTGATTCCACGACGGCCTAATATCGCCGTCCCAGTCTGTGAGTTCACGTTGTGTTTCAGCATTGCAGAAGCACAGCAGGAGCTCCTGATAAACACACAGACATCAATCAAACAATCACTCAAACTTTATTTCTATAGCACCTCAGAGTTGTTGTGTAAGTTGTGTAAAGCAAAGTGCTTTACAAAAGTGCAGAATATGTGATTGACATAAAAAGTAGTTTCATGTCATGCACACACACACACACACACACACACACACACACAGCGCTGTGCTCCCCTCCTGGCTCAGCTGATCCCGTCTCTACTCTGTAACGCCTCTGAAGACGGCACAGAGGGGGGGGGTCACTTCATCCCTCAACTCAGCGTGGCTGCATGTTATCGGACATGTCAGTCTACTGAATGACGGACGGCAACAAAGACATGAAAGCTGCCCCCCAAAGTGCCTGGTGGGACTTACTCATTACTCACCACAAATAACTAAAATATTAGACATTACATGATGACTGAACAGTTTAATATACATGATATCGAAGATGCAACAAGAGAACGAGGGATGCCCAGTGTCCATAAACAGGCTTCACATTACATTGTGTCCCACAGTTTCAGTATTTAATTTGTTTGCGCAGCTTCTTTCTGAAGTTCATATTAAGTGTATGTGCATATTTCTGCCTCACAGTCATAATAATAAAGTCAGCTGGTATTTAAGACTCAGTGCCAGCCTTCATATCTGAATGACAGGTGATCTGTTGAGAGCTGTGGGAAAGCAGAGTCCTGCATAATGAATAACGAGGACGCTGCTGTTTAGTAAAAGCTGGAAATAGAAAGATAAATGCACGACATCATGTGAGGTGCCTCACATCAACCTGAGTCAAAACGCCTCAGCTGATTGTTACTCCTCAGATTGTTTGTCAGACTGTGGAGGAGCGATGATCCTCTGACTGATTCCAATCCGTTGAATTATGTGTAACCTGTTGTGACGTCTTTCTGGCTCATCTGCAGCAAGATGGCGTCCTCTCGAAAAGCCGAGTGAGAGACTTTTAAATGTAAGTAACTGATTTCATCTCAATCAAATAGTTGCAAATGATAATGTTTAAACAGAACAAAAGAGGCCTTAAAATGTCAGGCTCTCTTTGAAATAACAGGCTAAGTTACATGATGTTATTTGTGTTTTCTAGTTCTGGTGCAGCTGTTGAGGTTGCTCGGCGACAGGGGCAGGGCTTTGTAAATCCTTTTTCGACCATACCGTCTCATTTCGTTTCAGCCTGGCCCCCAATTCCCAATAAAGTCTGTACACCCCACGGTCCATCAGCGCCATGGTTTCGCACCGTCTGACGGCGCGCACTCTGCCTCACTGGACCCGTTTCTTAAACGTGAGCGCGGCTGAACGCGGCCATGAGCAACTGTACACACATCACAGGAGAACTACAAGATCACAGGAGAACTACAAGATCACAGGAGAACAACAAGATCACAGGAGAACTACAAGATCACAGGAGAACTACAAGGTCACGCAGGAATAAGGACAACAATGTGCAAACAACATGTTGCTTTGTCTCTCTGAGGATGATTTGTTGTTCATTCGGTGCCTGTTCTGACGTCATGTTGATAAAGTGATGGAAAACATGATCTTGAGTCTGTATGTTGTGTTTTATTTTGAAACTGACCGGACCCTCCGTGTGTTTCCTTATCTGACTTCCTGTCCAGGAGTGACGCGTGTCGAGCTGGACAGGGCAATAGGACACAGCTATTGTTGCACCCTACAGTACTTTATCTATGTTATTGACATTCTGTTTTAGGTCCTCTCTCTTTGGATTAAAACGTCAGCGTGTCAGTCTTTCAAAAGACTTTCAGTGTATTGTAGGCATTACAAATCAACTTAAGCCTGATACCTTGTTGCATAATCAGAAGTTTCCACTTCTAGCGGGCAGGTTGTCGGGGGGGAATGGTGTTTTTTTTTTCTTTCACATGGCAACAGGGACTTTAAAAACATGAGGCAGATACCCAGAGGATTAGAGAGATCTGTCTGAAGACTCTGACAGCAGGCTTGTTCCCCTTATCCAGTGACTGATGAAAAGCTCAAAACCCATTGGCTATTATCTGACGATTATATCCACCTCTTTGAACAACAATCAAACTTGTCTGTGGACTTACACTGATAGAAACGTAAAAATACCTACCACCCTAAAGAACATGGTGAGGAGAAGTTCACGACTTCCACGGGCCTCAGGACGCTGGACGTCAGTCAGTAGCTGGTGGTGCTGAGAAAGTCACTCAAGGTCACACCTACACATTCACACCGTGATGGTAGAGGCTGCTGAGTAAAGTGACATCAGAAGTAACTTATCCCATTCATACATTCACACGCCACCGCAGAAGCAGAGGGAGAAACTTGAGGTTCAGTTTCTTGCCCAAGGACACATCGGACATGTGGCTGGAGGAGCCGGGGATCAAACCTGCGACCTTCCGTCCACCACTGATCCACAGGTGCCCCAATAATACATTTGAATGATGATTATTGGGATGACAGACACTTCCAAACTTCACACATTAACTTAAACTCATAATTCTATAGAAACATTTTGTTTTTACGGTGGCCCGGAAGGTCAACTGCAAAATCATTTCACAAAACGTCAAGATTTCATACTTGTTTGTGATTGGTCAGAACCATAGTCCTTAGCAACAGTCATACGTCATTTCTTGTTTACATTTGTAGAACTTTCACAAAGAACAAAATGTAAACAGGAAATTACGTTTTATTTTCAGAATAAAAGACTCCGTTTCAACGGTTCATGCCGTATATTTGTTTTAAATGGTTTTATACGGTTTTATACCACATAACTTCATATTATCTCGCACTGTCGCAAGTGAATCTGTGAACGCAGCCTGCGGGTGCAAGCAGCCGTAACAGACCGGAGTGGATATGCAATGCACACGTATCTGGTGGAAGTTCTGGGTCAGTCTTTCTGAAATGTTTTTGGAGTTGACCTTCAGGGCCACCGTAAGTTTTGCTGCTCAGTCTGCAGGATAGGCTGCAGTTGTTATCACAGACGTATGAGTGTACTACAGCTCTCTGTCACAAAAAGGGTCAGCTGCAGGTTTTTTTTTTTCTTTTGGGGGGGGACTGCGACACCCTCAGCACCACCCCCCCCGTCTCCATTTCTAAGAGGAAGTCTGAGCCCTCTGTGGGTACCATAGTGGCAACATGTACAGTGCACTCCAGAGCATCAGATAATCAAAAACAAAAAGGCTTGATTTAATGCACAATAACATTCCCCGTTTTCATGTAGCATGTTCACAAACTGAACATGCATGCCAACTTCACCTGTTCCCATGGCAACAGCATCTGTAATAGGTAATTTTTCATGACGTGAGACCGTGTTATCTGATAATTCCCACAGTGCTTCACGCAGAAATCACACGAAACCAAACCACATGTGCAGTAAACATGAACGGGACGGACCGGCAGAGAGACGGCAGGCGCGGTTCAAGAGCCGACCATGAAAAATGAAAACGTCTCTGTCATCCTGAGAAAGTTTTAATATCAGACCAATCCGATCTGTGATGCTCTGAGAGTCTGGGGAAGAGGAAGAGTAGTGATGGGGATGCCATGTGCAGCTGGCAGCATTAAAAGCAAACATGTTGCCCGTCACTGAGCGATGAATCATGGGGGGGGGGGGGGGGGGGGCTCTGTGAATGTGAATGTGTGGATTTAGCCTCGGTCAGACTGTGTGGGAAACACAAAGAGGGGCTGGCCGAGTCAAATGGGTCGTCCTGCTCCCAAAGACTTCATTCTGTCTCTCTTTTCTCTCACTGTCCTTTTTAAATGTCATTCTTCCTTCTCGTGCTCTCTCATATCTCTAATTCACACGTTACCTTACTTACTGATTCAAAATCTGTACTCAGGGGTCTGGGTTTTCAGAATGTGTAATGGTCTGGTTTGTGGTTTCCATTTGTAGTACGTTTATAGTCCGAGAAGTATTGACCAACCACGTATCAGCAGACTTTGCTGTATGCAGGAAAAAAACAGTCTGTTTCATACAATCCTTCATAATGACACCCTGATCCCATCAGCTGTAATCTGACGAGGATTTAATTATCTCTAAACCGATACCTGTCTCTCAGAGCAGCTCACCATGAACAAACATTTCCACCTGATCCAAACGATCGATCCGACTTCCATTCAACAAACAAACTTTTTCAAAGTTGTTTTCTTCTTCTCTTGACGGCAGACCTGACAATGCTCGACTTTTGACTTTTTTAACTAATCTGCAATGTCTTAATAAAAAAAAATTAAGCTATATTTTGGGCTTTTAAGTCTTTATTTGATGGGACAGTTGATAGAGTAGGAATCCAGGGAGAGAGTGGGGAATGAAATGTGGGAAACGAGCGCTGCCCGCTTGGAGGATGATCGCCTCCATGGGGCGTGACCATAGACAGTAAATAATATTGGACTTTGATATCAACACATGGCCACTTCTCACTTTGCTGATTGGACTGTGAAAACTGCAACAGGCAAAAGGAAGTCTAGGTCAGAAGTTATTTATGGCTAACCGCTGGCTACACCGAACAGCTGACAAGTTGACCATATTTTGTGGGTACTGATATTATCTGCATTTCTGTTTTCTTGCCTTTTGTCAGTCACTGGGTGTAGAAAGGGGAACAAGCCTGCTGTCAGAGTCTTCAGACAGATCTCTCTAATCCTCTGGGTATCTGCCTCATGTTTTTAAAGTCCCTGTTGCCATGTTAAAAAAACAAAAAAAACATCCCCCCCGACAACCTGCACGCTAAAAGTGGAAATTTCTGATGAAGATCTGGATTATACAACAAGGCATCAGGCTTAAGTCGGTCTGTACTGCCTACAATACACTACTAGTTATCGATAGCTTGTTGCCATCTTAACGGTTTACTCTGAACTCATCAGCAGCTCGGAAAACCTCCAGCACTAAAAAGCTTTTCACACCGCAGGTCACACCTACACGTTCACACACTGATGGTAGAGGCTGCTGAGTAAAGAGTCCATCAGTATTAACTCATCCATTCATACACATTCACACACCACTGATGAAGCAGCGGGAGCAATTCAGGGTTAAGTGTCTTGCCCAAGGACACGTTGGACATGTAGCTGCAGGAGCTGGGAATTGAACCCTCGGCCTTCTGGGAATTGAACCCTCGGACCTTCTGGGAGACAACAGACTCTACCAACCGAGCCACAGCCGCCCCAGAACAATACATTAACAATTTGAACTTTGACATTAATAACCTCCAACCTCCTCCGTCTGCTGGTATGAACATAAATGTCTCGATCCGTTTCTAAATGTTTTATCATTAGAAGCTCAACACTCTGCAGCGGTTACGAGCCCGTGCTGTACATTAAATCTCTTTATGATTAATGCGTCAACAGAGAGGACAGAGACCCCTCCCCCTTCTTTCCTATAGGCTGATTCGGAAACAACAAACACACACACACACACACACACACACACACACACACACACACACACACACACACACACACACACACACACACACACACACACACACACAAACTTCAGAGTAAAAACCAACTATTTTAAAGACCCTCTCGCTCTCATTGCACCTGTTAACCAACTCCGGCTCTGTTTTTTCTGAGGCCGACAGGAAAAGGGCTTGAAATAGCTTTCCCATGAGCCTCTGGTCTAAAATAAAACAAAGGGGCTGGGGGGAGCCGCCTACCACTCTGTTGTGACCCTGTCATGGGAACCATGCTGGACTGTCTGCACAGATTGAAGCGGAATAAATGAAACCGTTATCCCTGAGTGTGTCTATTTACATCCTGAATGCATATGCTCATTTATCTTCAGAAATAATAAACACACACACACACACACACACACACACACACACACACACACACACACACACACACACAAGGCTAGTTTTAAATGTGCGTGTGTGTGTGCGTGTGTGCGCTTGCAGGCTGGTTCTACACGTGCTTCTTCTGCTGGAGACTCGTCTTTAATTCAGATGACACAGTGTGAACAGCAATTTAAAGTGTGGGAGTGAATAAGAAGCCAATAAGACCTGTAAACAAAAAGGGCACGCTCGCTGTGCACGCCAAAGTAAACACACGCACACGCAGCACGCTTCAACAAAAACATTTACATTAAACACAGCACACAAAAGACCGTTTATTAAAAGAAAACAAGAATGCTTCACAACTTACAAAGTTGGAGCATCTCTGGAAACTCAAACAGGCTCTTCACCCGGCAGAGGAGCAGGAGGATTCCTCCACGGTGAATCAGGTTTTTTTAGAGGGGGGGGGGGGGGGGGGGGGGGGGGGGGGGGGGGGCAGGCGGTGAAGCAGAATGGGCTTAACAGAAGCACACGAAGCGGTGCCGTTCACCTTGCTCTGCTTCATTCTCAGACGGCGGCTATTTTAGGGACCTCTGATGACTCCGTCTTGGCCACATCTCCCTTTTTCCACTGCAGAAAAAAAAAGTTATTCATAATCCTCCCAATAACTCAACTCTATTTGTCCAGTGTGATAAAGCAAAGGGAGCGTTCACAATCTACATTTGCATTCTTCAGAAGTGATCGTGTTTGCAGGCTGGAGTCGGGGAGGCTGTTTACACGGGGACGCCTCAGAGATCCACACAGGAGACAACCAAAGGCCTCCTGGGTGGGCAGAGTTTCACCCACTGATGCTCCGAAGAAAGAACAAAACTCTGAGGAATTAACAGATTCAGAGCAAACCGCCCGCCTAACGACTCGGCCCTCCTCTCAGCATCATTATCTGGACTTCAGAGCCTGTCGTTTTTTAAGAGCGAGGTTTGAAAAATGAGCAGAAATCCTCCTGAAAATAGAAACAGCAGGTCACTGACAGAGGGAATCCCCCCTTTAATCTCATCTGTGCACTTTCAGGGAAGTTTAGGGTGCAGGTCAGGACCAGGAGAGCCAAAGGTTTAGAGTCAGGCATCTGATCTGAAGGGTCACAGCTCGGGGGAGACCTCGGATCCTGTGCCGCTTTTATCTCGGCTGAAAATAATCAAAAACACACACTGGAGTGATTCTCTGAGAGTATTTCTGCCTAGTAAGAATACTATTGTAGGTAGATCATGATCAGAATACATCACATATTGACCTTCTTTTGTAGTTTTTTAACAAGCTTAAAAGTTTAACAAGCTTCTAAAATCAAAGCAGGTTAAAGTAATTATCAGTTAAGCCTGGGTGACAGTAGATTTGCACTTGAAAGCTTAGGGAAGCAGATCTGTTGTGCTGATCTGTCCACCTCTGCCACGACTGAAGAGCAGGAATTTTTACATTTGGAAGGCTGAAAAAAGTGTAAAAATAGATTAAACCCCTCTATTTCAGCCCTGCTCAGAACAGGCTGCTTCTGTGTCTGTACCTTTAAATGTAAATGAGCTGTGTCTGACCACGCCCCCTCTCTGGAAGGGCTTGGGTGTCTCGGGCTTTCTCGCTCCATGTCCTATTGTTTACGGTGAGAAGGCAGACTCAGAGGGCAGAACAAACACCTAGCTGTGGGAGGGGCTACTGCCCTTTGTGATGTCATGAAGGTAAAATCTCCAAATGGCCTATTTGAGCACACATTTTCTGAAAAGTGGAGCAGGCAAAAGACGAAGAGGATGGACTTTTCTCATCATTGGGGGGTTTGTAGACGGACTAGAGACACATATTAGCGTTAGAAAAACGTGTCACATCATATGTGACCTTTAAAGGATTTCTGACAAACAAAAAACCTTTTTTACAGTTGCTAAAATTGTTATTTTTGGCTGTTCTTTCTGTATTCTTCAAACTTTTTGATTTATTGTTTGTTTATTTTTTCACTTGACTATCGATCTTTGTCTGCAGCCCGGCTCTGACATGAGCAAATTCTTACAAGTCAAAGTCATGTTTGGCTCAAGTTGCCATGAAAAGATTGTTTTTATCTGAACTTTATCCTCCACCGGACTCTTAACGCTCAGCTTGAACACTTGTGTTGAACTCCAGAGCTGTTTCAGGACGAGTGGCCTGCACAGCGCCCTCTCTCCTCTCACAGCCTCGCTCGGACTACACTCCTCTTCTGCTCAACTTTCAGAGGATTTACAGACTTTGATTCTCTGTTCTACACTCCTGTGTCTGTTTTCTCCCACAGTACATAAGACATTCTCACCATCTGAACCTCATTACTTATGTGCTTTTTTTATTGTCATAAAGTCGGTTTGAACCTGTGAATCACTGGGACGCCACAGAGTTAACACAGTTAGAGAGGAGAACTTTCTACGACGATTAATCAAATATTTTCCCTAAAAAAAGAGCGTTGCAGAGCTATAATTTGGTCACAACTGTTAAATACATTTGCATTTTTAACCCCCATTAGGCATCAATCACTCCCTAATTTAAGTTTAAAAATATTTCTTCTCTAATATATTTCTTCTCTAATCCAATCACATCAATCAAATCTCTCATTGGCATGTCCTCATTTATAAGTCTATACTTTACCTGCTTCCCTCATGTTTGTGTCCTGGTCTCTTTAAATCTTTTTAAAAGTAGATTAAATGTGTTGAAGGATGATGCTTCAGGCTGTAGATGAAGAAGAAGAACATACTCACTGATTTTTGGGTTTTAGTAAGAGCTTTTAAATCATGGTCATTCTGTGTCAGTTTACATGCAATGTGAAGCTACGAGCTAACTAAAGACTGCTAACATTAGCCCGCTAACATTAGCCTGCTAACAGAAGCCTGCTAACACAACAATGCAGGACACAGCTGATTGCAGCTCGAACCAAGGACAAGTTTGTCCGCCGCTTGCTCTTAATGGTGCTTGATGGTGTGTTCTAATTCATAACTGCTTTGTGTGAACGCGAGTGGAGGAGCGTTGGAGGTGTGTCTCTGGAGGAGAGTGGAGGCTTCAGTATGGAGGAGGCGTGGCCTAACAGCAGTTTGCTTTGGTTTCATGCTGGTGCTCAAGTGCGCCACCTACTGGATCAGAAAGTCCCACAATAGTTTTACTTCGGGCTGTCACAAAGAAGAATATCTTTGATATGATTCTAGTAAAATATTTATTCCAGACAATATTGATTCCTGCTTTGTTACCACAGCAAAGAAAAAGAAGTCAAAGACATCAGAAATTGTGATTTTTCTTCTTTTTAATGAACTTAAAGACGATGAGAACAATGAGGCTCTTGCTTTCTCGCTTTCTGCTGACACATTAATTTGACCATGTAACGCTTCGGTCTAAGCGACCTTCATCAAGATAACCTGATACCTTTACGATACAAATTAAGTTGATATAGCAGAAGAATGTTTCTAATGTATGGACTTCATTTAATCTGCATGTACAAGCAGCAGCTTCCATATAAGGAGCTTTAAAGACACATTATCAGCAGTAAAGAAAGATTCCTAAATCACACAAACTAAACCCAGCATCGAGCTCTCACTCACTTCTCTGATCCTCTCCACCCATCGCTCCATCCCTCCCTCCGAGCACGCTGACATTAAACTCTGAATCCCTGACAGCAGAGTCCTCCCTCCATCACATGTCAGCCGCTTCACCCCGGGCAGAGGAATTAAAGAACGCAGAGATATGTTCAGATCATAATCCCCTCTCAGATCCACACACGCTGTGATCTCATGACACGCTCCACCACTTTGTACCATTTTTTTAGTTATTTGAAAGAATCTCACAGGATGGAGCTGGAAGTGTGACCTCTGCTGGACTTCTGTGTTGACCCTTTGACCCCATAAGGAAGTTGTAAGGAAGACACTAAAGGTCCTGAGGTTAGAAACAACGATAACATGAGACTCAGAGTGTTTCTGAACCGTCAACATTTACACTTTTCTATATTATATCTCTGAGCCCTGAGCCAAGTGGAATATTGAAGAAGAGCAGTTTGTGGATTATGGCAACAACATGAGGGACATTGATCGTCCTCCAGAGTTTCTGTGAGATCTCGTATCTGTGGAATCGTTACTACAAACAGCAGGTGGGTGGTCTCGCAGCCTGGCCGACTGACTTCATGTCTGTGGTCTCCCATGTTTTAAAAATCATCTAGTCTAGAGAGTCACCAGCCTAATGAAGCTGGGAGAGATTGAGGAAGTTAGCAAACTCAAATCTGCAAATGTCTGGTTTTCTTATCTTTCTTACTGTTCACCCAAATCTCTGCAGCAAAAAAAAAAAAAGACCTTAAAGTTGGAATGAACATAAGTCCCGCCTCTGACAGGACAGATAGTCAATCAAAGTTTAGGATGTTTGGGGTGGCACCTGGGCTGGCCAATCAGATTTCTAGGGGGGGGCCCATGCCACCCCTTTGGACACGCCCCTGGATACTAACTCCTATCCATATGTGCACTGGCTGACAAATAAGTAAATGTACGATAAACAGTTATCGTACATCAACAAGCTTACACGCCCTCACAGTATCCCTTCTACTAAGTGATGAATTATGAACACAAGATTAGAATATCACTCACAGATTAAAGTTTAGGCCACATTATCGAACAGCTCATGAGCTGCGTAACCGGAACAGAGACAGATTATTTTTCCACATTTTTAAATCTAACCAAAGACACAAAACCCGCAGAGAGGTGACCCACTGCAGGAGACAGCTCCTAGTGGACTTTAGAGGAACGTTTTTTTAGTTGCTTCATTTTAAACAAGAAATGTTTTCTCCAAATCTTAACATGTCTTCTGTTCTATCTTCATATGCTGTGTCTATTTAGTTCTTTTCTATGTTTTCCTCTCCCTGATTCTGTGAGGGATCTGTGATTCTGTGCTCCTTCAGGGATCGTCAGATGTCCCATCTTTCCAGGAAAGTACACAAACACAAACATAAATTCCGTGTACACAGACCAGAGGGATGTTTGCGTGACACCGGTTTGATGTTGCAGGTCTCCTGACACACGCCGCCGTTGGAAAAACAAACCTGAAGCTGCTGAGGTTTGACAATAAAAAGACCCGATGAGCTTCTCGCTGACAGGCTGTAATAAATGTCACGGCCGCGTACGCTTTCTGGAGCAGACAAAAGACATACCACGCAGCAGGTAACGCACACACACACACACAGAGAAGGCATGCAGGTCTGCTATTGAGAGTCAAACAGCTCCTGCAGAGTGATGGTATTATGAGAGGGAACTTTTATGGGCTGGAAAAATGTATATGGTCACTTTTCATGAGGAGCAGTAATGTTTGAATCCCTGCAGACGAGCCATAAAATCATCATCCTGAGACGGCTTCTGTCACAACTTTTCTCTGTTTGAAACATGAGAATAAATGTTCATGCTAAAGGCTCTGGTACCTTTTTTCTACAGTTATAATAAAGCATGATAATCTGTAGGAAACACACAGACTTAGAGTCAGGTACAGGCTATCAAACATATCCAATTAAAATATATCATATGACAAATATGAATATGAGTGTGGGCGTCAGCGATAAATGGCTCTGTGTGACTCTTTGTTCGGTAAAAACAAGAAGACAGGAGTCTGACCTGTTCACCTAAAGATGAGAGGCATTCCAGCTTCAAACCACAGCCAGGTGAACTCCACCTGTCACAGAGATACAGCGCACACATTCACTTATTGATCACTTTATTAGATAAACCTGAGCAAACAAATCTTCTGCTAAATATTACATATTTTACTTTGTGTTGCCTGCATCAAAATGAAATCCCCCTACTCTTAAAATGGGAGGAGCCTTTATTTAGTTATGTCCGTTTTTAACTTAACTATCAGGCCAGCATTGTTGCACTGAGTGTGCTGACATGCCAGGACCTGCACACAAGTTAGGACGCCAGAAAAGAAAGATGGTGAGGAGCATCTGACCCCAACAAGGCAGCTCCAAAGCTGATCTGATGAGGGGAATGTTAGCCAGGAGGCTGGCACTAACGCTGCTGATCCAACACACATCTATGGATCAGTGGAGGCACCAATCAAGAAGCCTTTCAGGAGCCTAATCGTCTCTGTGGGCGGGGCTGTATATTGACATAAATCATCGAGGATTTCATTCAGATGTATGTTTTAACATTGACGTATTTTTGTGTCGGTGTTCTGAAGAATAAGCTTTAGCGCTTCAAACTCAACAAACCATCGACCATTCAATGTTGATTTTTGGACAATGCCTCTGCGGTTGTCGTAGTAACAACAGATGTTGAAAAATGCCTGTTTGGCTTCCTCCCACAGTCCAAAGACATGCTCATTAAATTAACTGGTGACTCTAAACTGCCCGTAGTTGTGAATGTGAGTGTGGCTGGTTGTCTGTCTCTATATGTCAGCTCTGTGATTGACCTGCAACCAGTCCAGGGTGTAACCCCGCCTCTCACCCAATGACAGCCCCCTGCGACCCCATATGGCTTATGAAGCATAGATACAGAATCGATGGATGGATAGATTTTTGCTTAATTCAACATGAATGTTTCTTCTTTCTTCTTTCTGAACTTGATGGTTGGTATTTATGTGGCTTCATTTCCTTGTTATTCTCCTGTTTTTCTTATGTGGCGATACCAGTCAGCTTTACTTTACAGCTTTTATAACCTCCAAACTGAAGTGTCTCTGAAGCACCGGAGAAATTTGGACCTCAGAAAAACATGTTTGTGTTATGTTTATCTTCTGCTTCCAGCTTGGATGTGCTTCATCTGAGAAAAACGACGCAGTTTGGGTAAATGTCCTGAGCTGTGACTTCTACTGATGATGTTTCTTTATGTGCTTCCTCAACAAGACAACCATCGAGAACTTATGCAGCAAAAATAATAATTATACATTTGTTAATCAATGTGGTAAGGAATCCAATTGGACACCTTTGAGATCCGCTGTGTCCAATGAGCCTTTGAAGGTAATCTAAACCCTGGTCTTTAACACAAAGTATATTTAATAACCTTAAAAATATTTACCATTCAGATGAAAAACTGTTTTCTGAGTTTCATGTTTCAACATCATCACCATCTGCAGGAGGATTTGGAAACAGCTGCCATGTTTTAGGTTTTCTTTGACTGATAGCTCTTCAGTTCAAAGAAGCTCAACCCTCTGAAAGCTTCTTCCATCCCCATCGATCACGATGTTTGCAGACGTTCTTTTCCCTCTCTCTATATCGGGGAAACAAACTGCCAAGTAAACAGGTGTGTAATCAAGCAGCCAATAAATACACCCGACCACACCCGTGCACACACTTAGCGTGGATCCAGCAGAGCGCCAACAGCTGATACAAACACAGGGAGATCTCAGAGAGGGCACGGCGGGGGGAAACAGCCACGTTCCTGTTCATGGAAGACGACTTGATTTCTGCACCTTGAAGCCAAAAGTCTGAGCTTATTACCCAACCACGTGGAGCTCATGTTTGAAGTCTGTGTGCGGAGCGATCTGAGAGACTCAGAGGAGAGGCAACAGAGGAGGGTCCTGCTACAGTCCTGCTTGTTTGTAGAGGTGTGAACTTAATTGCTTAAGGACTTTATGAGCCGTCTGAGTTCACTATTTTACCCAAGCAAACAGAAAAACACACCGAGTAAAGACGGTCACACACCCTCAGCATGCATGTTCTTTATGTTTCTCAGGAGACAGAGCACGAGGTCACGGCAGATATAAATCTTTCAATAAGCAGAGAGAGCGAGAAGGATTAAGATGGAGTGTTTGTCTTCTGATGGTTTCTGATGAAAACGCCACAAAAAAATAATATATCATCTTTCATTACTTTTAAATTAAACATGGGACCTTTTATACATATTTTGAGGTCTAAATGAATAATACAGTCTATGTTTTTGATTATTTAGATAGCTTCGGCCTGCAGCGGTGAAACGGGCTAAAATTGCTTCAGTATTTATCCCATAAAGTCCTCTTAAAATTCTGGACTTGTCATGGACTTGTTGTTTTGAGTGTCTAAGTGTTGTGTTAGGGGGGACAACATGCAGGAAAGGAGCCACAGGTCAGATTCAAACCCGGGCCACCAGCTTTCAAGGACCGTAGCCTCTGTACCTGGGGACGCACACACTTACCAATAGGCTATTGGCACCCCTTTAACCTGTAGGGGACATATTCTGAAAAATCCACTTCTACAGTGTTTTTCAACATACTGTATATTTGGGTAACCTGAGTGTCTACTGATCCACAAAATGTGAAATAAACCCATCCAGTCCTTTGTTTGTGGTCTGCATAAGTCAACACAGAGAAAAATGCTCCATTTCTAATTTGCTCTCCTTGTGATGTCACAGTGGGATTCTGGTTAAAAAAAATCCCCTCCCCTGATATCTCCACCCATGGACTCCACCCCCAGTCTTGAACAAAACTTTTGCGCAGGTCCGCCATTTTTATTCTCGCTGTAGAGGAGTGATGTCTACCCGGAAAACTCAGGGGGGGCTCATTACATTTAAAGAGACACACACACCAAAACGGAGTGTTCTGAGAGAGCTGGTTTATACAGGGTCACAAACCTCCTCTGCTTGATTCATGTTATTTTTTGACCAAAGCACAGCACAGAGCTTTCATTTAGACCACAGGGGACTGTTTGAAAAGGTGGAGAAGGGGGATATTATGTCCTCTTTAACTGTACGATAAAGGCAGCACTCTGCCAGCAACTACTGTGTTCTGTGTAAAAATGACTGTAAAATGACTGTTTGTTGATGAAGTCTAGTGGGTTTAAACACACAGTATAAATTCCACCACCAGGGGGCTCTCAATCAAAACAACAGCAAAAAGACGATGTTGAGGCTGGCGGGGAATCATGGGAGTGATTCTCCCTGCTGGTCCTCCCCCACCTCAGATGAAAACAACCTATTGATGAAATCTTGTGGGTTTAAACACACAGTATGTAAATTCCACCACCAGGGGGCTTGCAGGGAATCATGCAAGTGATTCTCTCCACTACTCATCCCACCCACGGTGACAACAACCTCTGAAGTCAAGACGACCGGGCTACACCGACATGAGGAAGAGAATATGTTTACAGAAGAGCTAATGTATTCACATTTCATCACAGCAGCACATACAGCAACAGTACGGCAGCAGCTCACGCTTCCTTATGCAGCGACCTTTGACGTGACATCTGGTGTTTCCATGGCAACGATAAACATGTCGTGTCTGTCATTGCACAACAAGACAAGTCCTGTTACAGCTACAAAATTACAGATTTCTCTGGCTTTGATAACTGTTGTTGAGAACTCAACAAAAAGTACTCATCAGGTCATATTAATAAAGCACCAGAGTGACCCTTTCGTTTTTGAATGATTGAAGAAACACAGCTCGCCTGCGTGCTCTAATACATCCCATAAACATAATTCTTTCCCATGTGATAAGACGACTACAAACTCTTTCCAAAGCAATGGTGGTGACATGAAGTCATGCCGTTCCTCTTGGCTACTTTAATGACAGCAGTGCGTATTGTTTTTTTAAAGGAGACGGCCAACAACAACAGCGACCCTCAAAGATCTCTTTGGACTCTTTATGCAGCTTGATTCATGTTATATTTTGACCAAAGCACAGCACAGAGCTTTCATTTAGACCACAGGGGACTGTATTGTTTTTTTAAAGGAATCTATTCTAACAGGAATGTGTTTGTTTTCTTGGAATAACACTTTCTCTCCCAAGTGACGGATTCAGAGAAACATCTGTTTCAGGACACAAACACCACAGTCGTGTCCACTCATCCACATCGATGCCGATTTTTGACAGCTTTACTTTGCTCTTTTTTTCAGCCCTGTTATTTTGATCTACTTATGCAGGCTGCTTAAAGTTACATTGAGGAGGAATCAGACCTCTTCCCACTTACTCTGTTATTCCAGGCACATCGTGTGCCCAAACATCACAAGTCTCCCGTTACAGCGGAACAATCCTACTCCGGTACTTCAGCCCGAGGGCAGTTCTGCTCCGGTTCTGTTGGTTTCTCATGTGCGTCTGATGGATGCAGTCATCTCATTATTCCTACTCCATCTAATAGTTATAATAATAATAATAATGTTCAGGAACTCAAAGACGCATGTCATCAACAATAATCCACACATAAACAGAACACACATCACAATCAGAGTCTTGAGTAATGATTTGAATGTGGAAAGGTCAGTGCAGTTTTTTGTTTTTGGGGGGGGTGGGGGGAGGGGGGCTATAGAGAAGTTCTATGTTGGGGAGTCAAGAGGTTGGGGTTAGAAGAACGGAGGCTACAGGAAGGAGTGTGATGGTAGAGGAGGGTGGGAAGTGCAAAGCAAAATTTAGTTAAAGTGTGAAACACCAACAAAATTTGAGACAAATTTACTTTTTGAAAAATATTTTTAAATTTTATAAAAAATATTTAGATGAGAAATGCTTTTACCAGTCCCCAAACATATTTACAAACCATAGAATCTTGACGGAAAGGGAATGTACCAAATGCAAGAAGTGACCCGGAAGTGACTGAGTGAGGGGTCATTTTGTTTGTTTGGGTGGAAAGTCTTGGCGGACTGTGATACGGAGTGATACAGAGTTTGTGGAACTCATTTGAGCCGATTCGTCAGTTTTGCTAAGTATCCAGCATCTCGGAGGTCTGCAAATAACTCCATCCAGAACTGAGACTTGTAGAAATGAATATAATCTTATACATACTGTATATGATTAACATGAAAATTAATTAAAATAAAATAATCCGCCAAGATTTTATGCCAAAATAAACAAAACGACCCTTCACTAAGTCACTTCAGGGTCACTCTCTGCAATTGGTATATTCCCTTTACGTCTAGATTCTGTACTTTGTAAATGTGTTTGGGGACTGGTAAAAGTGTTTCACATCTTGTAAATGTGTTTTGTTATTTTGTTTTCTAAAATGTAAAAATGTTTTTCAAAATGTAGATGTGTCTCAATGTGTCTAAAAGTGTTTCACTCTGTAATTTTGCTTTGCACTTCTCAGCCACCGTACTTTATGTGTCAAGAGCAGGATTTTGAATTGGGTACGGTATGGGACTGGGAGCTAGTGGAGATTTGCAGAACAGGGGTGATGTGCTCACGGGATCGAGTGTGGGTGTGAAGGCGTGCAGCAGAGACTATTTATAAAGCTTCATCTACTCAGAGTTTATTCTCCAGCCTCAGATACCTTATTTTTAGGGTAAGGGATAATTAAACTGAAGCAAAGATTTAATTTATTTCTTGCCGTCTGAAAGAGGTTTTAGTCTATGAACTGAAGTGATCTAACATACATTTCTAACATAAAGTGCACCATGCCCGTGAGGAAAAAACAATCCCTCCGTCATTCTCTCCAATGACACTCCGAGGAAACATCTAACTTCCTTGTCCCGGGTCACGGCCGGTGTCACTAAAGTGCTGCTCAATTACCAGCCTTAGTGGCAGGAAGAGACCAAGCGTGAAGGCCACCACAAAGGATCCAGGTAGCATTCAACAGGAAACATCACCTCAGCCAATTACCCATGAGCTCATATGTTGCCAAAACAGGCTTTAATCCGAGCGGGGAGCACACGGAGGGCGGGAGGGCAGCTTCCAAAACCTCTGCCCGGGGTGACGGGGCTCACAGGGAGGGAGACACAGAACTCATGAATGCATCACTTTCACTGACTGAGAGGGCACTAATGCAGACAGAGTGCCGACTTTAAACGCCCATTATGTATCTATAAGATTTAGTCGGGTATGAACGAGCAGTAAACTAGACATACTTTCTGAATTTACAACCTTCCACAGCCTGGAGTTGATTAAATTCACCGTCTTTACTCTAAACGGATTTAACAGAAGCCTGCAGAGACGTCGATCCCTGCTCTGTTGTCATATTAAAACCCCAATAATACAAAGCAGAAGACGGCGTGATATGTTGTGACCTCTCTGCAGGTATGTGTAGGATGATGGATGATGAAGCCGTACGCATATAAAAATGAACATTACACACAAGTGAAACCAGGCTTCTATCAGACACATACCAAACTTCTGTGCAAAGAACGCAAGAACAACGTTAGGAACATCATTTATGTCACAAATCGCCTGCGAGCCACGTGTCCTGTCATCTGAGAGGTCAACCGGAGAACTGTCTGAGCACAAATGACATGTAAACATAACAACCAGACTACTGAGTGAGGTAAGAAAGGCCAGAGGAATCTTCACATTTCTTTGTTATTTACAGTAACCACAGGTGATACCTGCAAATGTTCCATAATTCAGAATGGGCTATAATTGCAGCTCTTTCCTTTTGTTTAATGTTTTAGTAGCTCGCTGTCCGATGTACAAGATGCACTTTTATTACCTATTTTTACTAGAGTCTGTCTCCTGCAGTGAGTCAGTCTCCATAGAGCCCCATGTTAAAATGTCCATCTTTACAGCTGCAGTTCCTCCAGTGTCCACTAGAGTCTGTCTCCTGCAGTGAGTCAGTCCCCATAGAGCCCCATGTTAAAATGTCCATCTTTACAGCTGCAGTTCCTCCAGTGTCCACTAGAGTCTGTCTCCTGCAGTGAGTCAGTCCTCATAGAGCTCCATGTTAAAATAAACATGTTTACAGCCTGGTACAAAACCAGTTTGGGTCTCTAGAGCTTAAATTTCTCTTCAACTGTACAGGCTGAATGTTTATACAACTCACCTGTTATCATCACATTAAGACTTAAGGTGACATGTGGGGGCGTGACCTCTTTCAATCAATCAATCAATCAATCAATCATTATTTGTATAGCGCCAATTCATAACAAATGTTATCTTGAGACGCTTTACAAAAGAGCAGATGGGATAATATGCAGGAAGGATTTCTCCTTTGTAATCTAACGTTCCTGTTGTCCACACTTTCTTGCCGCTGAGGTGGAGTTCGTAGCAGGCCGTGCATGAATGAGGATGCTGATGGTTGTTGGGATGACACAGTCATGGCGGTGGCTGGGCGTCAGGGACGTTGGGTGGTAGTGGTGCCAGATCACCACGCTGAAGGTGGGGAGCTCCGTCTACTCGAGAGTGAGAGATGGGAGCTGCTAGCTGTCTGCTAGGTGTCCCCTCAGCTAATTCATACCTTTAACCTCTGGGCCGTGTGTGTGCTGTTGGAGCTTTTTGGAGATTTGTTCATGTAAAGATCAGAATAATAATCTGTCTCTCTGTGAGCTTTATTGGACTAACAAGTCTGAGCTCCACTTTCTACATACAGTCACATTAAAACTATATTTACACGTTAGGTCAACGGTTTTAATCCCCAACTCCTCCCCCTGTGAATGTGTAGAATGGATTAGTTAATACTGTTACTCTATATTGCACTGTACTGTATCCTGCCTACAGGATCCACAGTACTTCTACCATTCATGTTTTCAATGGTTCTCTTCAACACCAGAAAGTACAGCTGCATGCACTGATGAAGATATGCAGCAGGCATTCCCACTTGTCACAGCAGGTGTAACTAATAACATCCAAACTGGCTCTTTTAAATGTAACTATCCCATGGAGACATGATCATGAAACAGTATGCAAAAACGGTCCAGGAATCGACACACCTGAGAGGAAGGCAGCCATCTTTAATTCTTGTTATAAACTACACCTGGGCCTTTCCTGCTAACACGTGTTAAAATGTCCGCAGTATGAAAGAGTTGAAAGAAAGCCAGGAGACTGATAGGTGGCCTGGGACTCAATGAAAATGGATGGTGTGGTATGCAGCGAGACTATGAACACCTGTTATGAAGAAACGTGAGAGTTTTTGATTTCATGTTCAGAAAGTTATTAAAGACATTTTAACTCGTTCATTTTTTCATGAATGTATGAAACATATAGAATAGACAAGACAATGGTCTACATCACATGGTCACATGGTCCTCTGAAGGTAGGGAGGTGTGGGCCAAAGCACACCAATCACTTATGGAAACTGTATTAAGGTGCAAAGTATGGTCCGACTGAATTTTGGACCGATACCGATATTGGGGAGAAAATAAATCTGATACCGATATATCAGCTGATATTGTTCTTAGATCTTCGATCTGAAGAGATAGATAGAAATAGATATACGTATTTATTGTATTGATCCCTTTACAACGAAGAAAAGATGGTCACTCAGCTGGAGAGTAACTGTTCATATAAGTACATCACCGCTCGACACTCTGGAGAGTGATGATGCTTGTTGTAATCCATATAGCGCCCTCTGCTGGTGACAGAGAACTGCTAATGTAATACAATGATACTCAAATGAAATGCTGTTTGATTGGTGAATAAATCTCGTAATATCAGCGCATATCAGAGATAAATTAGCTGATGAGTATGCTAATTTCGGCCAATATTATCAGACGGCCGATTAATCAGTCGGGCTCTAGTGCAAAGGACTAATGATTCGATGCACGGCGTCTTCCTCAGAGTCAGTGTAATTCTGGTGGTGACGATGTTAAACCGTTCAGTTGGCCGTTTGTCCTTATTGAGCCTCCAATATGGCCGCGGTGTGTATTGAAGTCTTTTACTGTCAGGCTGCACAGGACTAGAATCCTCTCATCATGTCCTAATCGTACTTTTTATAAACACCGTTTAATAGCTCGTTTACATCATGGTGGTGTGTCCACCAAACAAACAGCAGTGCACACACTGCTGCTTCAACAGAATCAGATCGATGTTTGTTCACTGGAGAAGAATGTGAGCTGTTTAGAGCGGGACACCCGGATAATTTGTTTGTGTGTGTGGCCATTGAACACACACACAAACACACATACAGTACACGGTTGGTTGTATTTGTGTCTGTGTGTGTGTGTGTGTGTGTGTGTGTGTGTGTGTGTACGTGTGTTCATTGTTAGTATTTACGCCAAACATGTGTAAGCACTCAAGGGCCACCGTGTGTAAACTCGGCGTAGTAAATATGAAATGAGGAAATGTTTATGCAAATGTAATTAGCAAACTAATGGGCTCTCACATCAACAGATATTGATTGAGAACATCTGCCAATGTGTGAGATCATAAAATTCTTCAGTCCAGGTTTCAGAGTGTAATCAGGCCTGCTGAGCGCTCAACGCCAAGTCACAGACGAAAACACAACCTGTCACTCTCTGTTCATAGGAATCTGATTAGCGTCTAAACCCAGGTTAACTCAATATCCAATTAAAAGCAGGTCTGTGAACACGCTGTCCTTCTGTTAACATGTGTTAGCTGTGACAGTCATCAGTGAATCCAGATGGTCGGCACATTCCCGACATTTTAAACACTCACAGTAAAAAAGAACAAATGCATTAGAGAGGCGATATCGTCCTGTTGATCTGCTCCTATGTTAAGATATAAGCAGCAACGTCATGGTCATTTAATCGTCATGCCAAATATGCTTTTAGTCACAGTTAGAACAGCCGCTCCGTAAGCCTGTTTCACTGCGACGAGACACTTTTTATTGTTTGATCAGAGAGATATAAAAGGTATGTATAGATTTCATAATTAACAGTCTCTGTATTTCCTCTCAAGAAACGAGTGAAATTCTGTGGAAGCATTTGAGTCATACTCACACTTTAAAAATGAATGTTTGAAGCCTGAGTGACGTCACCTGTCTGTTCCTGCAGGGGGCGCTGGAGTCCCACCGATGGCGGTCTCCATGCTGGAAATGCTGTCTCAGCCTAACTTAAATTCTAAATTCCAGCACATGTATCTGGTGGAAGTTCTGTGTCAGTCAACCTAACGACAGGCTGCGAGCTGAGGCGGGTTTTCAGCCTCCTGACAAACCGTTACAATCAGGTCAACACGTATCGATCATGAAAGTAAACATGTTGCTTTGTCTTTCTGAGGATGATTTGTTGTTTTTTTGGAGTCTGTTTTAACATAATGTTGATAAAGTGATGGAATAGAAGATCATGAACCTGTACATTGTGTCTTATTTTGATATTGACTAGACACTCTGTGTGTCTCCTTGTCTGACTTCCTGTCCGGGTCGATCTATTCTGTCCAGCTGCACTGTGCTTGCTGCGGAGTCCGACGAAAAATAGACTCGCAGCGTATTTGAAACAAAGAAGAGTGTAGTGGCGTTAATGGCACGCTCCTAATGTGGACCACGGCGCTCGCTGTGGAAACACGATCATTGACTTAAATGGTAAATGGACTTGAGCTTATATATATATATATATATACAGTATATATATTATATATATATTTCTTCTCTAAGCTTCTGACTACTCAAAGCTCTTTCACACCGACACATTCACACCCTGATGGTAGAGGTTGCTGTGTAAAGAGTCCATCAGTGTTAACTCATCCATTTATCACATTCACACACCGCTGACGAAGCAGCGAGAGCAATTCAGGTGTCGTGCCCAAATACACATATGAGTCATATATCGGACATGTGAGTCACATATCGACGACCAACTCTACCCCTGAGCCACAGCTGCCCCTTAAGTGGCAGCAAACAGCGTCGAAGAAACTCTGAAGCAGCGTGAGTGAGGAATCGACTCACGGTCTGAATCTGAGTGAAGTATCCCGACAGGCCATAAATTGTGTCAAACGTAATGAATGACATCATGAGTAGTCCTGACGTTTCACAACTTAAAGTCTGGGAAAGAGCTGCCCATGCTGAATTCAAAAGGTTTCATTTTAAACTCACATTGCTGACATACTCCAGATAGCTGGAATCATTTCCTGAAGAGTACTAACCACATGAACTGCTGACAGATCCATCATCAGAAACCATTTTCCCGTCCCCCCGAGCCAGCTCCTCATTTCTCTGTGTCTGCTTCATATTTTACAGCTTGTGATGATCCGTGTCTGGATATCGATAACAAAATGATACTTTGATTTATTCACAAACTTATGAAGTCTTTCAACCAAATGTGTCTGTTCTGAGTTAACATGACTGATGAGAGAGAGAATGAAGCGGACTGGATTGATCTTTTTATATCAACTCTGCCGCCTCTCCTCGTTTATTTCCCAAACTAAACGAGATCCTGTTGTGTACTGCACATGCTTAAAGCAGAACGGTTCCACATCCCAGCCTTTTGAAGTCTGCAGATTCTTTGCACAGGTATGAATTTATAGGTCAAGAGAGCTCTCGATGAAAGGTTAAAATACAAGAAAGCGTCTCGGGCCCGATTGTGGATTACGTCTCATGAACTCAATCCCTTTAAGCCGCGTCACAAACCCACCAAAGTATCCGACAGAATCCGCTTCAAGAATTCATAATGACATCTTAAAACCTTCCTGTGCACAGCAGCAGAATAAACTCATTAAAGCTTGCAAAGGTGTTGCTTAACCTTCCAGATATGTCTTTAACTTTTATCTCTGGGCCTTTTTTATTCAGTAAATCAGAATCTGACCTCTTTGACTAAAGGTCAGGGACTATATGAGGCAGCTGAAGGCTGCGGGTCATCCTGGGTACCTTTGAAGCTTTAACCCAAATTGATAGAAAAGGAATAGTTAGAACAGGTAGAGCCTTGATTCATTTAGCACAATGTAAGTAATTGAATCCGCCACGGATTGGCTCCATCCTTCGGCGTGCACCCAAACCCACTGGGTCTGTTTCTGAAGCGTGAGCCCAGCATAGGGCAGCCATGAGCAGCTGTACTCGCAGGTTAAGGATATCAAAGGAGAACGACGAGATTACGAGGGAAAAAAGAGCACAACGTGCCAACATTAGGTTACGCTGGGAGTGTATATTGTGTTTTATTTTAAAAAGCATAGAGAGAGAGATCAAGTGAATTTGAAAATAAAACACAATATACAGTCTCCTGATTGACTTTTAGCCAACATCATGGCTGCGTTTATGCTCCAGAAACCGACCCTGTGAGGAAGGACGCACTCCTGACCCCTGCTGTAGGACCGAGCAAAACCACCACAGAGACAGAACGCTCTACGCACAAACCCTGTGGAATCCACAACTTAAAGAGGACATATTATCCCCCGTCTTCCACCTTTTCAAACAGTCTCCTGTGGTCTGTGCTGTGCTTTGGTCAAAATATAACATGAATCAAGCACCAGAGGAGGTTTGTGACCCTGTATAAACCAGCTCTCTCAGAACGCTCCGTTTTGGTGTGTGTCTCTTTAAATGCAATGATCAAAGATCAAAGGCAGATGGCAACAAACACATCATTAAGTAGGATTAGCTTTTATATCTCTGGCGTTGTACCTGTGAGGTGACTCAAAGTGAGCTCAGGTCAGATGTTGCTCTCTGAGGATTATCTCCAGTTTGATATCATAACGCCGCTGCTCCCGGTTCGTCTACACCTCGCTCTCCTCACTCTGCTGTATCATGGGAATCATTCTCCTCCTTCTGATGTTTTTACATGACTGGACGGGTGGCATCTTCATCCATACACTGCGTGAGCTGCTTCATACACACAGAATGTAAAGTAGAGTTCACTGGTAGCAGGCTGACTCATCTCTGTTTAACAGGCTGATAGATAACATACAGCACAATAATGCTCCTGTGTGACTCCATGCTACCAACATGTCGGAAGCACTCCCTGCTTTACATGAGAAAATGTAATTTCTTTCACTTTGAATTTACAACATGTGCAGGAGGTCAAAGAGAGAGATGCTTCTACTCTCACAGGCGGACATTTACATACAGATATGACCTGACGGCAGCACTCACGATACCATGTAAAGTAACAAAAACAGGATCAAAACAGCTGTTTGACATCTGGACCGACTCCTGCACAATCTAAACACATTACTTATTATTGCAATTACTTGTGTCTTACCATGTAATTAGACATCATGGGAAAGCCATAGGCTGTTTCAGCAGCAGAACTCAAGTTGGATGTGCTCGCCAACTCGGTGGACTTGAACTTTAATGAAACACATGTGGACAGAAGAGCTAATTCATGCGCAGAGCAGGAGCGTGCAGAGAGTGTGGGTGGCATTGAGCTGCAGGAAGTGTCGACGAGAGGTGAAAGAACGGGCGCGAAACACGCCAAAGCCACACGTTACCTCAGTTTACACCCTCGTGCTCATATGGCCAACGATTAGCACTTCAGAGTGCCCAGTTTGCATCACATGCTTTTCTTTTCTGTCCTGTTGAGTCTCTTATTCAACAAGAAGACGTTTTAAATTGGATCGGACAGCTCCATAAATCAGTACAATTTGAATGTTTTTATCCGTAGCTGCCCGGAGAATTTAAATATTTATTTCACAGTTTTGGTATCACAACAGGTGATATTTGTGCACTCATAGAAGATATTCAAAAATTGAGGTCCAGAAAGAGATTCCTTTCTTTGACCAATACTGTGATGCAGTGTGCTCATCTATAAAACCACATCCAATGTCCAGCATCAAAATCATTTCAGCTCATTAATTCTTTGAACAAATTTCAAATGAATAGACTGTTTGAATAGTTATACCCATTACTTAAAGGTCAAGGTCAAATTAGAAATGTTCACACATTCAAGCAGCTTTACTAAGTCTGTATTTTATTTATGATTGAAAAGCTACTGACTCCATCGTTAATGTCACATTCCTTTCTGGATTGCATTCAAATTCAATTTAAATTCAAAAAAACGTTATTTGTCCCCGGGGAGCAATTCAAAGAAACAGATATTAAACTGATAAGAATACTACACTTGATCTTAGCCAAAAGGCAGAGAAGCGACGACTCGAATCGTAAAGAAACAGCAGGGTGATACTGAAAACTTCCCACGGCAGACTAATGCACAGAAACATAGAGGAAACATCAGCACGTGTGAGTGTGAAGTAAAGACCGGTGTGTCTGAGGGAAACCACAGAGCGAGCTATCACACCGAGATAACAGGACTCACTGTGAGCTTTAACTATAGAGCAGCAACAGGTCAAAGTCCAACCTTCAATGTGAGTCACCAATACAAGAATCATTGCAAAATAAACAGGATGCCATTAGACGCAGGTTAAGGTGACCATAATGATAGAGTTTTAGGCTTTAACAGCAGGTTGTCCAACAGATAAAGATGATCAGAAGCAGTTTAGAGAAGAAGCTTTGAAACATGAGCACAGCACTCAAACTAATCCCCAACAACTGACGCTAGACGCAGCCCGTTTCAGTGATTTGTTGTCTGAAGTGCCTCCTGGTGAAACTCGACACTGACTGCTGCCTGTTTTTATCTGCAGGAGGCCACAACACGAGGAGGAGCGGAGGAGGTAAACACATCCAGAAACTCCGATATAAAACAACCTCTAATCACTCTGCTCAGAGCTTTCGGGTTGTTTTATAAATATTTGTGTCGTGTGAATTGTTTGTGCATGTTTATAACAGCGTCCACTCGTCCTCTGACACTCAGGCTAACTTTCAGTCACAACTAAGCAGGCTGAGAGCTGGAGCCGAGGCAGGCTTCAGGAATCTGGACAAACAGCTACAACACTCCCGCCTGTCAGTAAAATAAGCCACTCCCCTTATTGTTAATAACTCTTATTCTTCATCAAATTACAACTGATGAGTCGTCAAAACATTCACCCCCCGTACTAATCAGGCCTATTTGGTTTTTTGAACCAGGCTGTAAACATGGCTTTTTAGAATGGGTGTGTATGTGACTTCCTGTGCTTCTGCAGCCAGCCTCTAGTGGACACTCGAGGAACACACTCTTAAATGTTTTTCTTTCTTTTTTGCAATTTTTCACCTCTGGAGGTAGCTGCTTGGGCTATGTAGAACGGTCAGGATTCAACAATCAGAAAATGATTACTGGTTAGAGATGCAACTACAGAGAGCAAGTCAAAGCTCTTGATTCACCAGTTGACCTTCGTTCAAACTGTCACCTACGGTCATGAGCTTTCGGAAGTGACCAAAAAAGGGGGGGGGGTTCTTGGATCCTAGCAGCTGAAGTTTCCTCTGGAGGGTGTCTGGGCTTGGCGTTAGAGTGAGGGGGAGGAGCTCAGACATTCGGGGGGAGCTCAGAGTAGAGCCGCTATTCCTTGACATCAAAAGGAGCCAGTTGAGGTGGTTCGGGCGTCTGATGAGGATTCTCCCAGATGCTTCTCTTTGGAGGTTTTTCCGGGCACGCCCATCTGGGAGGAGACCATAGGGTAGACCCAGTGCTCGCTGGTGGGACTATATTTCCGGTCTGGCCTGAGAACACCTCTGAATAACCCCCGAAGGATGGATGGATGGACTAGATTTGGGATTCAATTATCAATTTGCCTCTGACTGGATCTCATCAAATGGCACTGGATTGTTCTAGTTTAATGAACCATCTCTAAATCAAATAATAGCCCATGTGTTAAGACTGATATGGGATCATCTCGATGCTAAATTAGCAAAAATGACAGTAAATTATACAGAAAAATAGTCAATATTATTACCCACAATCCTCTGCAAACGTCTGATAAAAACACCTGCGGCCAATGAAACAACTACATTAAATGAGACGACAGCTGTAACCTTAAAAAGCTTATAACATTCAAACGTCATCAGATATGAGACGCAAAATGAATCTCTCAATTAGTACCAGCTATTTGTTGACAAAAGCTATGCTCGTATGAATAATTGAAGGCATACAATGGGACTAAAATAATCTTCACACTCCCCACGAGGTGCCAAAGTGAACAAACCTCCCACCACTGCAGCCCTGCGATCCAGCACTCTAATCTGGAGGAGAAACACTTGACAGCATGTTTAATATCTAAAAATAGAACATCACGTCCTGTGGTGGTTTATCTGTAAAGTGACACTCTGTG
This sequence comes from Labrus bergylta, assembly GCF_963930695.1. Classification (NCBI taxonomy): domain Eukaryota; kingdom Metazoa; phylum Chordata; class Actinopteri; order Labriformes; family Labridae; genus Labrus; species Labrus bergylta. The sequence continues at coordinate 14,876,939 of NC_089215.1, read as the reverse complement.
TATGTTTCCTCAATGTTCACTGTTTCTGTTATCACCAAAGCTGTGGCTGCTTTCCTATTCCTCGTGTCGGCTGCTCCAACATGCACAAAGACACGTTTTTAGTGATGAGTGAGGTCGCTGCACGTCGTGGAGCCCGGACGCTGCAGGTCATGGAGCTCGGACGCTGCAGGCCGTGGAGCTCGGACGCTGCACGCCATGGAGCCCGGACGCTGCAGGCCATGGAGCCAGGACGCTGCAGGCCATGGAGCCCGGACGCTGCACGCCATGGAGCCAGGACGCTGCAGGCCGTGGAGCTCGGACGCTGCACGCTTCCTCTTCAGACTCCCAAACATAAACTGTATCATTACTCTAAATTGGCTTTTGTTTCATGCCCATAATAGTAAGAAAACAAGTCTGAAAATCCATGAAAATATGAAAACGCTGCTTTCTGAGCTCCCCCTGCCATGCTGCAATCATGTTATTAATGGAAGAAAGCAGATTGTTTGGATATCATATCCCCGTGATAATTAAATCCAAATGTTTTGAAAGGAAAGCTTATCCAGAACATGACTGCTGGCTGGATCTCAGATGAATTGATTCGTAAATAAACAGCCGGATAACGGGGGTTTGTACACGACTGAGAGCAAACACTGACCTTGTTTTCGTGTAAATCCAAAGAGGCGACTTCTCGAGATGTTACGACATCAGAAACCCCCTCACGGAGACAGAGAAGTTCCTCAGATGTCGGCCCAGAATCCTGACATGAGCATTTGAAACTGTCAATCTGTCCTCATGATTAAATAAAAGAGTGCCGCAGTGGCCGCGTTAAACAGACATCAGAGCTGGAAGCTGAACTCGAGCTCCATAGTTTCACTCACCACCATGTGCACTTCAGCAGCTGCTCTCCATAAACACTAATTGGAGTCACTTGTTTTAATTTGCTTCACTACCGTCGGCTCCGTCCATGACTCCCCCTCAGATACGTGATTATTCAAACATTTAACGTCGAATTTCCTGCTCAGTAATTACTGCGAGCGTCCTCACACCCTCTGCTGCTACTCAAATGTTCAACTGTGCAGCATGCAAAGCAGCCGGCCTGCAGCTCGCCGCTTTGCATGATGAACATCTGACAGTCTTCCTTCCTGCTGCTGGCAGCTCTATCAATGGAGAGGGCCGGATGTCTGTGGGGATATTGTAACTAACAGCAAATGGAAGGAAAATCATGTAACAAGAAGTACATCATATTTACAGGTTTAGAAAGTTTGCATTCTCACTGTTATCCCTTTATGGATCAAAGAAAATACTAAGGACTACTACATGTGCCTTTCTGTCCGCAGAAGTGATGGAGCATGTGTTGATCTTGTGTATTTCATAAGGCACTGCTCCGTGAAGGGTTGGTAGCGGTGTTGAGCATCAACAAGAAAACAGGACAAACGTTTTTTTTAAACCTTTTTGGACGCAGCTTCACCTGTGACAAAGTAAAGAAGCTCTCCATGAACATTTCCCATTTCAGTGCGTTTCAGTTACTCTACAGTTGAAAATTCTCTTTTGTCTGTCGAGTCTTTAACCATCCTCCGATCTCCTTTCTAAAGGGCCAATCACAACCCTCCTCTGTGCACACACACACAGCTGTAGAGGTCTACAGATGTGATGTCTTTATGGCTGCAAGTGCACGCTACATTTAGACATTTCTTTAGCGCTTTACTTTACTATGTTTTAGCACAATTTCACGACTAAAGACATACATGTTCCTCCGCCTCCACACCCTGAGAGGAACCTGTGCACGCGAGGGGACACAATCAAAGTGCACACAGAAAGACTCCTGTCAACACGGGAACCAGAACTAACATGCAGCCTTTAATACTCACAAACATTATGATGATTGTTTGTAAGCATGTTTTAAGTGTGCACACAGAGAGAGAGAGAGAGAGAGAGAGTGCACACGTGCAGAGAGTAACAGGGAGGATTGGTTGTAAGCAGCTGATGTCACCACTTAAAGTAGACAAACTTGAGAATATCATGTGCTTACCAAAGTGCTGGTCTTGAGTGCTCTCCTTCTGAACCCTGCATCATGTGTTTATTCTGACATTGGAGGCACACAGTGAAGCTCACAGAGCTCAGTGTAAGTCATTATTTTTTCTGCATAAAAGGTCACTTTAGCGTTTTGCATCTCCAGTTCTAGAATTAAGGAGGACGAAGAAGTGGTCGGATCAGACGCAGAGATTTCTTCTTCTTGGATCAGCTTATAGAACATTCATATCATCCGATCCTGATATCAGATGATGGCTTTACAGCTTCTCCAGCTGACGTCTCATCTCAGGCTGCTTTACCATAAATAGTAATTTCTGTTGAGTGTCCACTGGTTTCACTGGAAAACACCAAATACCAGTGGAATGAGACGGGAGAGGCTGCCTTCGAACTGCCTTCAAGTGTCACAAATGTTGTAATCAGTTAGTCATATTTTAGAAAGGATAAAACTTTATTGTCTCCAGCTTCACAAGAACAAAAACTAAAACATGATGACAAACAAGGGAGCAACCTGGGGTCAAGTATTTCTCCCAAGGAAACATCGGACATAGTTGAGAAACAACCGACTTTTTTTGGACATCTAAGGCCTTACTATGCAACCATGTTCAAAGACAAAATACTCTCATATACCTTCTTCAATACCCACAGACTGTAAATATTAATGGACGAAGCCTGAGTGACGTCACCCATCTGTTCCTGCAGGGGGCGCTGGAGGCTCATCTGCAGAAGCCGCCATGCTGGAAATACTGTCTCAGTCTAACTTTCAGACAGTCTAACGACAGGCTGAGAGCTGGAGCTGAGGCGGGTTTTAAACACTGAATAACTCTTATCCTTCATCAAATCAAAACGGATGAGTCATTAAAACATTCACCCCCCCGTAAAGTGTGTGTCGATCCAGACATGAGCTAATCAGACCTATTTGTTTTTTTGAACCAGGCTGTAAACATGTTAATCTCTGCTGTAAAAACAGGCTTTTTAGAATGGGTGTGTATGTGACTTCCTGTGCTTCTGCAGCCAGCCTCTAGTGGACACTCAAGGAACTGCAGGATTTTACACTTCAGCATCAGTTTTATTTTTCAAGACCAGAGGTTGCCGCTTGTTTCTACCATAGTCTTATTCACCATTTTAAGAATCTTTTGACTTTATTTCTCTGAAGTATTAAAAGGTAACTGTGAGTTTCCAAGTAACAACACGTTGTTATGTGCAGATCTGTTACTTTCCCTCCCTCTCTCTCTCTCCCTCTCTGCTAGCAATCTGCACTCAGGTGTGGAGGAGGGGAATTAAAGGATGTGGGAGGGGCTGGGCCAGTCACTCACACACAACTCCGGGCAGAAAGTGAGGAGCTCTTTTTTTTCCTCTCCTGTGCTCTGTAAAGTTGGACATTTTAACATGGAGCTATATGGGGATTAACTCACATTTGGAGACAGCCTCAAGTGGCCATAAGAGGAACTGCACATTAGTTTCTTTTTACAGTTGCTGCTTCTTGGTGAAGAACAAAAAGTGAAATGCACAAAACTGAGGCGATAAGACAGATGTGACTTTTCCTCCAGAGGGAATAAAGAAGGCGTATAGACTCTAAAAAGTGCTTCCAGAAGAGTCTGCACAGGCCATTATAGTCTTTTATAGACCCTATTTTTCAAACATACTTTATAGTCTTGTCTTTTATTTTAATGTCCTTTTACATCATTTCATTTGCATTTCTCCATCTTTTGATCTCCTTTTTGAATCCTTCAAAGACTCCCCTGTTGGTCTCCCTTCGTTAAAAACGTCTCTGATATCAGCGAGACAAACCTGGTTACATTTAAAAACTAGGCATACAACGTTTTTTATAAATAAATAAACAGTCTTATTAATGGAGATGCTTTGCGGACAGATTAGCCACCCTTTCATTTAGCACTTGCTCACAGGTTGGACCAAACACCGAGGTGAGTCAGAGATTGGAAGCAGGTGTGTTTTGTGTGTTTCTTTATGTCTCAGCCTGGCGCACAAACAGCTGTATGATCCTGCTCCATGTTTGAACTGCATTTCATTCACATGCTGCACAATAATGTTAATGACGGGCTGTCCAAGGCAACGAGAGAGTCATGGAGCTGATCCCAGCGTCAAACAAACGCACGTGAAATAAACACACGGGTGTGTTTTACCTGCAGGACGATAAAATATGAAACCGTGTGTTTAAACGAGAAGCAGACTCCTTTGGATAGTTAAAGTTCCCCCTTTGATTGAATCAGGTCAATGAGCTCGATATCAGATTTTTGATCAGAACATGGGGGCAGCTAATGTGGGAGTAACGTCACCGCATACCTTCTGGTGAGTCATAGGCTGGAGGCTAAAAGGGGGGGGGTCCGCAGTGACCTTATGATGCTGTAATTCAGCGTAGAGCATGTCACTTTTTCTAAAAATAACAGCCTGTTCGGACAGAAATAGCAGCTCTATTTCTGTTTGCTGTTTCTGTTGGACGCCTGTGGTCGACTCTCTCCGGAGGCGTGCATGCGAGCGAGCGAGGGAGCGGATAGGAGGAGGGGAGGGGATGTGTTTTGTTTTTCATTCTTTCCCCCTTTTAAAAAATGAGGAGGTGGAATCTGGAGAGCAGAGAGAATCTTTTCAATCAAACGACCCACAATCGTCCAAAACGAGAAGTTCAGAGTCCATCTGTTGGCGGGGAGAACGGGTCGTACGATTTAAGAGGGGGGGGGGGGGGGGGTCATCACACTATGTCATCCCACTCAACAACATGCTCTAATGACGGCAGGTAAATTGATACCATTTGTCTGAAAAGCGTTCTCCTCCTGCCCGGTTCAAGCTTCCAGCAAAGCCCTTGACGTGTTACGTGATTACAATTATATCATTTTTCACGGCGAGTCTTTTTGTGGCGTCCAGTTGGAGACGGAGAGCGATGAATCACCACAACATGAATTTATTACTCATTCTGTTTGACCTCCAAACCCCAAAGAAGCGGTCCAGCAGGGACTGATGTGTTTTTTGATGTTTGAGGATCTTAAAATGCTTCAGACCGCCGGAATCTGTAGAACCAACCGGACGTTAAAGAAGATACTCCAACCATAAGGTTTTTTATTTGAAAGTTATTATATCAAAAACATCTTTCACATCGAAGGTATGTTCAATATTTTTTAGACCCAGCTAACTGCTGAACAACCGTTATTCCACAGCGCAAAGAATGACAGCTAAAGATGAATTCCTACTGCTGCGGTCCGTCAGCGCCATGGTTTTGCTCCATCGGACGGCGCATGCCCTGCCACTGGATCCATTTCTGGAACGCATAAGCAGCTGTACACACATCACAGGAAAACTACAAGATCAAGACCAAGCGTAATGTTGATTAAAAAAAATGGAATATACGATCGGGAGTCTGTATGTTGTGTTTTATTTTGAAATTGACCGGACGCTCGGTGCATTTCCTTGTCTGACTTTCTGTCTGGGTCGTTCTATTCTGCCCAGCTTGACGCGTGCTTGCAGCGTACTCTGTCAGAGTGTAGTGGCGCTGCTGGCACACTCTGCAGACGGACCGCTGCGCTCGCTGTGAAAACACAATCAGTGACTAGAGTGGCAGCGAACTGCAGCTTAGTGCTGATGGGAAGTTTACATTTTCAGTTCTCCCTGAAGTCAGGAACATTGTTGTAAAGTTAACTTTACGTAGAAGGCCGTTTTAAAAGTAGAAAATGTTTTCACTTTTTGGACCGCTTGCATTCAAACCCGCAGCTGTTGAAGGGAGTAATGGCTGCTTATCAACTTCTGGTTTTCTCCCTCATTTGTCCAGTAGATTGTTAAATTAGTTAATCAAGTGTTAAAGGGTTAAACATACGAGTGTAGCCTCTTCAACCCCCTCCCCGTCCCCGTCTGCACACACACACACACACACACACACACACACACACACACACACACACACACACAAACCCCCCGTCTCTAGACAGCATGCTGCTGATACTTAAAGAAACTTTGTTTAGGCTGCCCTGCCTTTAGAAGCCTCACAGCTAGAACAACTTCCTACAGACTTTTTTCTGTCCCAAACACAGACACAGGAATGTGTGTTTTAAGGAAAAAGACCAAATCCAACGAGCAGGATATCAACCCACAACATGACCGCTTAGATCGGGGTTTACAACAACACACAGTCATGAAGCCGTGCAAGGGGGATGTGGTCCTAAAGAAAGTCCCACCACGTGAACACGTTTCCTGAATTAGATTGTCACAGAGAACATGATACTGTGCAGATTACATCCTTTTATTAGCGACATAAACATGCTTCTGTTTCTGTAGCTGAAAGAGTCACTAAGGTTTCATGTTTTTATCAAACAAGAACACAAAAAGTTCAGTGTTATCACACTTTGTTTACCTTTATAAATATCCGCTCCTGGAAGCTAAAGCACAACAGTTCATGTTTTTAAAGGTGTAAAAATGGTACGTCTGACTCCTATGCCTCCTCTCAGCTTATTATTGTTGGATCTTCTTCTGGTTGACCTTTTACATCCCAACGAACAATCAACAAACAGGTTAAGAAGCTGAAAACTGGTTGTATGTCGAATGGTGAAAACACATGGACCACTTTACAGCTCGGTACATTTAACACCTGGTTCTCGCTCTAACTCTCTCCATGTAGATGCCTTTGTCTTGTTTTCTTCTTCACATTTAGACTGCTCAGCTTTGGGTTGACAACTCGGCACGGGGACTGTGGAGCATGCACAGAACGTCTCGGCAAGTAAGGATCTGATTGAGGCGTATATGTAAGAGTTAATCAACCTTCAACCCCGTTATCTGCAGCACAAAATCTTAACAACCACAAAAATTAAGTGCAAGTTTATAAGGCTTCCATAGATCTGCAATTTGATGCAAAGTTCTGATGGGTGCAGATGTAAATGAGTATTTAAATATGCTAGGTATGACTAAGGGCACACACACACACACACACACACACACACACACACTAGACGGTCCTTACCGTAAAGACCCACTGCAGACCAGACTATTACAGATCAGTGGGTGGGACCTCACTCCCAGAATCTAAAAGCAACGTCCGCCATATTGCTTGGTAGCTATGCTAACAGGCTCTGGGGAGAAAGATGAGACTAACTGTTATGGATTAAGGGGATTTTGAAGGTCTTGTGCTCTAATCAGATCTTTGTGGCTATCTCTGCGAGCCGCAATACAGCGACTAGCAGTTGAAGCTGATGGAGGAACAGGGAGCAACAACCAAGGCACAAGACCTGCCTGTCGGCTTCGATGAGGACGAGGAGCCGGGGCCAGTTTGAGCTGGGACGGAGCTGTGCATTCTGGGAGCTGTTGTCTTTCATCCACATGAGCCAAAAAGACACTTTCTGCCTTTTCTCAGTCAAGAAGGCACCAACTTCAAAATGTATTTCACATTTCTACTACATACTACATCTACATGACCCAATGTCAATACAGATTCATGTTGTGAAGTATCCCTTTAAAGCACGGTAAGAGACAACTGGGCTTAGTGTTAGTGTGCCCTATATGTCAAAGTCAAGCCTCATCCTGTCTTCCACATCCTGCGATCTCTTGGATAAGACAAATTTGATCCAGCAGGCCAGAGTGTCGCCTCAAAACTAAAATAAGTTGTACATTTTTAGGATTCATAGCATGAATGAGGTGTGAATTCCGGGGATTACGGTTACAACAACGTGAAAGTGATTCAGTAGTCAACAGAGGAGCGTTTATTTTCTGCTGAGGATCAATTTGTTTTCTTTCATGAGTCAAATAAGCAGCGAGTGTCTGTCCGGAGGCTCTGCACAGGCCGGCTCTGTTCTCTGCTGTATATGTTTCTTCAGCAACCTCATCCTTCACACTCACAGTCGCATCTCACGTCTGTTCCTCAACACACTCAAACCCTCTCATATGTCCAGACACCTCCACTATGATACTGTCAGGTGAGAAAATAGCTGTAACACCATCCTGAGCGCAGAATTTGTACAGAAAGAGCAGCGATACGTCCTCCTCTGTGATTATTTAGTCTATTTTATGAGAAATATTGACGTGAAACTCCATCACCTGGTTCGAATATGAACCTCTGACTCTGCCAGCTCGTCTGCAGGAGAACGTTCGGATGCCAATTGAATGAGGAACTCCGTCATGAGATGGTCTGATGACAGGATTAGATTGGATTGAAAGCTTTGACGGGTTCACGTCTGGGTCCATGTGTGCCAAATCGTGCAGCGCCAGACATGTAATCACCGTATGGATGCACCAGGTCAGCATTACAGAGCTGGACTCGAACGACTCGGCAGTGGCACTTCTCCTCCTCTGTGATCTCATCACTAATGCTAACTGACTCGACTCCAAACACAAGCAGGGCGAGAGATTCAAACGCTACGAGGCGGCCTCAGTAAAGCAGGTCCATGATGTAATGTTTCTCAAAAGCAGCAGGGCGAGGTCTAAACTCATGCAAGTCTCGGGCCAATTGGAAACAGATTTGACCTGACAAGTGTGATTGTAGCCTGTTGTTTCAAGACAAGACCTGAGTGTGTGTTTCTGTGTGTGTGCGAGGAGAGATAAGGCCGGGGAGTTAGGTGGCGGGCCTCGAATTTCTTTTTACCATCCATGAAATCCACAAACACGGCGCAGCCAGGGGAGTCTTAAGAGATGGAGATGAGCCCGGAGGTGCAGCTGATGAACGTGCAGGAGCGGCCAAGACACATAAAACGAGAGATCTGTGCAGCCATTGAAGTGAATTTGGAGCAGTTGTTTCTAATTAGGTGCAGCTCCTGGGATCAGCCCAGAAGATACGCTCCTCCTGAACGTCTCTGCTTCTATAAACATCCCTCCTCGGGATCCTTAGCCCTCCCGGGGCCTCAGACCTGCTTCTGATGCTCTTAAATATATGCCAAGAAGTCTACATGACCTGCATGCTCACTGCAGTTTTAACCAATAATAACCACATTTGGAATATTAGTGGATGACACTCAAGGTAAAAGTTTGTGCATAGCTGGCAGCCTTTTAAATCAGAAGATTATAGTCTGTGAACTGTGTTACATGGAAAATTAAAAAATAATATGTACATTTGCACCAGAAGAAGAACACGATGCAAGTCACTCAAATCGTCATCACTGTTGAATTCACAGTTTTTTTTTTCCCTGTTGAAATTTAATCAAATACGAGTATTATATACAAAGTCAAGAGAAGCACTAATTAGTGACAGTTAATGATGCAATTTCCTTCGTTGAGTATTCCTGCAAGTTAAGATTTGTTTTGAACTTTTTACAGGTCACATATTATACCACCATGTTTTTCTAAACGCTAATATGTGTCTCTAGTCTGTCTACAAACGCCCCAATGATGAGAAAAGTCCATCCTCTCCGTCTTCTGCCTGCTCCACTTTTCAGAAAATGTGTGCTCAAACAGGCCGTTTGGAGATTTTCCCTTCATGACATCACAAAGGGCAGTAACCCCTCCCCCAGGTGGGTCCATCTGTCAGCGTCGCAAACAATGCCGGCATTCGCTGCCACTCTAGTCTATGATTGTTTTTCCACAGTAAGTGCCGCGGCCCGTCTCGAAAGCGTGCCTCATTCCAAGCACACGTCAAGCTGGACAGAATAGATTGACCCGGACAGGAAGTCAGACAAGGAAACACACAGAGCATCCGGTAAATTTCAAAATAAAACACAATGTACAGACTCCTGATTGTATGTTCCATCACTTTATCAACATTACAAAAAATCATTCTCAGAAAGACAATGAAGCATGTTTTTGGCATATCTTTCTCTTTATTCCCGCGTGATCTTGTAGTTCTCCTGTGATCTTGTGGTTCTCTTGTAATCTTGTAGTTCTCCTGTGATCTTGTAGTTCTTTTGTGATCTTGTAGTTCTCTTGTGATCTTGTAGTTCTCCTGTGATCTTGTAATTCTCCTGTGATCTTGTAGTTCTCTTGTGATCTTGTCATTCTCCTGTAATGTGTGTACAGTTGCTAATGACTTAGCCCACTCCAGAAACGTAGGCAGTGGGGCAGGGCATGCGCTATTCGACGTAGGAAAACCCTGGCGCTGACGGACCATAGGATCACAGAGTTTGTTGAAATTGGGAGTCACGACTCGAACAAGGTGAACTCCAATGGTGACGTATGGCAAGCAGAGTCAGAGATATGCCAATCAAATGCAATGCATTGATATTCCAGTGTGACCTGTAACGTCCACACAGTCTTCGGAAACGGGCAAAATTAGCATTTTTAGATCGAGGTTTTCAAACAATTAAAATCCAGATGTTTGCTGATGCTTAGTGGGACTGATATCAAAACACATTTTAACAATTGAGTCACATTTTCAGGGTTCAAAAGAGACATAAATCTCTTAGTTTCTCCTGACCCTTTCACTTTCTCTGTTCCCTTTTTCTCCTTCACCCTCAGACGAATCATCACCTCCCCTTCAGTTATAAAAACAGGTTCACCTTTTTCTTATCACTGTCTGCAGCTACCGCTCCAAAGCCTGCAGTTATGAATCTTAATACTGCGTTCCTTTGAAGCCAGAATTGCCATGAATTCTTCAGTGAAATATTTTCATCCTTTCTTACCTCACTTTGATCGCTGAGTAGGAGTGAAGCACTGAAACTGTTACAACTTTTTGAAACCATTCGAGTCAGACAGAGGACAGACGAGCTTCGCAATCCTTTTTGAATGACACGGCACAATATTATTCTACTGTAATTTATGTTTCAGTCCAGACCCATACTCTTATAGAAGTGAAGCTGTGAATAAGAAGAAGCCAAATACTCTCAGTTTTCTCACTCTGATTAAGTTAAGTTCAATCTGCCGCTGACAGCGAGGATAAGAGGAGATATATGACATAACTCTCACTGACCTCTGGGTGCAGGGGGGATCCTGATCCACAGATCCAGGAAGGGGGGCGTCCTCGTCCAGCTGGCCTGCTGCAGCTCCACAAGCACCGCTGTTACAGTGTGAATAAACGGACGTGTTCCCTCCTCCAAGTGCCTGTTAAGTCTATTTATAATCCAGGTTTTGTTTGCAGACTGGGCTCTTACCTCCTCACTCTTATCTCTGAGTTATTAACGGAGCAGTGAGGTCATTGGATGAGAGTAATTTCCTCCAAAACGAGCGTGCTGCGGTGGGGAATTGAAGAGTTCCAGTGGCTCAGTAACTTGGTAATCATTCAGAAAAGATCAACCATTCCTTCTTTTTACCGGACTGATCTCTAACGCTCTTCTCACTCATCATCCAGGTGCAAATTTAGGGAAATGGACTCCGTAAGTTTCTTCCCTCCTCGGGATCCTTGTGAAAAAACAGTTTTTTGTCCAGTCTCTCTAAACGTTTAATGAATTTTTAATGTAGCTTGGACCAGACAGTCAGGGAATTTTTTCTTATCCGTAACATAAATATTTTCTTTTCTCTTGAGGAATAAAATTTGCACTACTTCTGACTAAAGGTCACATATTCTCCTCCTCTTCAACCAGTGTAAATAAGTCTCTGAGCTCCTCAAAACATGTGTGTGAAGTTTCTTGTTCTAAATCCACTCTGATCCTGTATTTGATCATGCCTATAAACCCCTCTATTTCAGCCCTGCTCAGAACAGGCTGTTTCTGTGTCTGTACCTTTAAATGTAAATGAGCTGTGTCTGACCACGCCCCCTCTCTGGAAGGGCTTGGGTGTCTCGGGCTTTCTCGCTCCATGTCCTATTGTTTGCGGTGAGAAGGCAGACCCTGAGGGCAGAACAAACACCTAGCTGTGGGAGTGCATGTGTGAACAACTAGATCAGGAGGATTTCAGGGTCAGTCCTACTGAAATTCTCTAGAAATTTTCAGGAGTGCATTTGAGAGAACTCACTAAGAACCTTGGAATGTTTCATGGGGGCGGATCTCAGTGCACTCAAAAGAATATAGGACCTTGTTTACTATCCTCCTGGAGTATCCTAAGCCAATCGTCTGTCTGTGTATCATGTTTTGTGTAACGTTAGGTGCACAGAAAAGTAGCTGAGTTTCCAGCTTTTCCAGCGTTTCCTGTATTGTCCAAACCTTTTCTCTCACTCAGTTTGATGGACAGTCGAGCTCCTGGGAAAAGTGGCCTTGCAGCAGAGCGGAGGGCATTAAGAGCTTTTAGCGACGCCCCGAGGCAGGATCATGTGATACCCTGTAAGAAACCGGCTCATATTTTACAGTCAGCTCCGTATTAACCAGAAGCTTCCACCGTTCACCTCAGATCAAGAGCAAAGTATCAAAACATTCAGAGGATGAGCAGCGAACCTGCGTTTTCCGAGGATAAGACCCCCCGACTTATCAGCCGGGGGGTTCAGGTGGTGGTCAGGAGGAGAATAAAGACAGAGAGTAAAACCTGGGTGCCTAACGTGAGATTAAAGACATGCATCCTTAATGTGAAGTGTTTGCCACAGCCATGATGTAATCCATGATACATCACGATAAAATGCAGAAAATCCACTTTTGCAGAACAGGAGAGGGAGACGTCAGCCGTTTGATTGATGGAATTGTTACAGAGTCTACTTAACAATCGTCTAAATTTAGCTGTGATTTGGTTTCCCTGTTCTGAGGTTGGATGTCTGGCCTGAGCCCGAGCATTACCTCACTGCGAGCTCTGAGTGAGTGTTTGAAGAGCGGGCAGAGAGAGGCTGCTGTCATCCAGTCGTAATAGAAACGATTGTAATGTTGAACCGAGCCCAGCCTGGACTGTAAGAGCAAAACAAGAACAATGTTTAACATCCAGATGTATTTTTCTGCTGCAGAAAAGTGAAAACATGCTCATGTTCAGAGCAGAGCGAAGCAGCCAGGTGGTCTGCGTTTCCTCACACACTCTCTCTCTCTTTCTCTCTCTCTTTCTCTCTCATATATCTTTATTTGCATTTTGACAAATGTTCCTGTTGTTGTGAGTAGAGTGAAGTGCATCGGGTCCATGTTACGAGCTGTAGGTTGATGTAAGAGAAGACGGAGAGAGGAGATGATGACATAAACCTGATGCACTGTTATCGTTGGATTATTCAAACGTAAAGGACACAGACATGCATTACAGATACTCAGAATAAAGACCAGTTCACATCTAGTGTGGTGTTGCAGATAATTGGAAGTGAAGAGGTTAAATTAAAGCTCCCGTGAGGAACATCTGTTTGGTGTTGTCGATCTTGTCTTGCATAGGTGTAGCTTGTGTTTTCTGATAAAGTCATCCGTCTATCTTTTAGCCGTCAAAGTTACCGCTCACTGTGATTCTTCAACATGAATGTTGTAAAAAAAAGTTGGTTGCTGCTGAATCACCTTGACTGTTACCTGCACCCCTGTCACCTGTGGATACCGGTCTTACCGTTGCCTCAATTCAGTGGTAGATAAGTAACTCCTGTGCTCGCCAACCTATCACTGTTTTTCTCAGTGTAGTCTGGTGTGTTTGTAGAGAGTGATTTAACAGCTGTTTGTAAAAAACATCACCTTCTTCTATAACAAAATGACTATCTCTGCAGGGATCCTTTCTGTAAAGTTGTCACACCCTAAGACTAACAACCGGAGCCTGTAAGGGACAAGCACAACAACACTGAAAGGATGTAAGTATTTCAATGCTGCAGCCTGAAACAATCTTCTGTCAAATCTTTTGTCTCTATTTTTCAATGAGACCCCAAAATATGGCCCAAAGCTGCTTCCCTTTCAAAGCAACAATCTGTAACTTTTCAATCTTATAATAGTCGTTTCGAAGTTGATCTAATAGAACAATAACTTCAAAATGTGGCGTCTCTCTCATGTGCCCCGTTCGCCTGTTTTCACCACTGTGTAATGTATCTGGTGAAAAGCCTGTACGTATTTACGGTCCACACAGCAGCCTTCAGCTACAAAGCAGCCAGTTAGCCCGTCTCTGTACTGTTTGCACAGCGGCTGAAGCTAAGAGGAAGAGGACGGAGACGGAGGAGGATAAGAAAAGAGAGAAAGAGAGAGAGTGTGAGCAAGCGAGGAGCAGAGTGCTCATCCCTGCAGATATTATTCAGAACAGATGGAGACGTAACATTAACCTGTATCGTTAGCGATGTCATCGTTGTCTCATGTTTAGCAGCTTTAGCGGCTGCAGGAAGTCCTCTAAGTTATGTCTCAGGTTAAAGAAATCAATGAATCCATCTGACTCCAAAAAGTCGTCTCTTTCCTCGTTAATCTTCAAGTTAGCTTTATAAGTTTGAACCTTACAAAACTATCTCAACTAGCATGTAATAAATTATCCTCTCCAATGTAGACATTAAGCTACAGCCTGTAGTCACCATGGTAACAAATACACAAACACAAACTCCACATGCTAACAGTTAGCGAACAACGGGTTGTAGACGCTAGCAGAGTCAGATTTGATCTAAATCCTGTTATTTTACTAAACCTTGTCAGTCGACGTCGTTCTTAAGCTTCTCACGACGTCTTTGTCGACTTCTCCGCCCTCTGATTGTCGACAAACGCAGGATGTTGATGGGAGGAAACAGCGTCCTTCTACGAGCAACAAAATCCAGCTGACTTCCACAATGTGGTGATAACGCGATGAGGGTGAATAATAAGTAGTTCACTGCATGTTAATAGAGCTCTGACTGCAGCAGCTTTTCACTTTGCTGCAGTCTAATTCAAAGGAGGTTTCCATGTTATAGTCGGTGTCAAACACACGGGTATGAATTTAGATTTATGAGTGAGAATCGATGCTTTGTCCCACACAATACGATATTTAACATATGAGGTCTTGTTCTGTCAGACATTAGTGTTGTTGTCATGGTCCGTCTCCACCACAGTTACTGCATTTCACACTTTAAACAGCATGAAAGAATTCAACGTTAACATGAGCAGTGATGCCATGTTGTTGTTCGGGATAATTCTTTCTGCAACCTGTGAAATGTGCTCGATTTAAACTGTTTCATTTCAAGTTTCTCACATGCATGAAAAAGGAGTAAATCTTTCTATTTTTAAATGCATATAAGACATCGCTCTCTTGTACATTTCATGATATAACATAATGAGCATTCAGAGCAGATTTGATCACTCTGCAGGTTTAGAGGCATGGCATACTGAGCTGCTCTCATCAGGCATGACTTTACAAATAAATGTTCTCCTGTTTCCCATGAAACTGAGCTCTGGAGGCCTGAACAGCTCCAACATGGTGCAGCGAGAGGGCGTCTATACGAGGTTATCTACGAGCAGCACAGACGGCCAAATGCTTACTCATTTCAACGTGCCCGATAAGACGACAAAATCTCTGGAAAGAATGGAAACAACTTGAACTTAATTATTGTTTTTTCCTGAAGAATTCGGTTTGTTTTAGATCATTTTTTTTAAATCCTCTGAATGCAGAGTAGCTGACGGCTCCATGGGAAATCAGAGGACAAAATGTTTTAACACATTCACATGCTATCACACATTTAGAGCCTGTTTCCCACTAAAACATCTCAAATATGAAACTGAGTGATTCCACAAACCCCAAGCTAAAAAAAACCCCTCCTATCTTGATTTAAGATTGATATTCACCCTCAAAGCGTCCCGACTTCAAACGGAGAGGAAATCAGATTTTATCCGCCGAGCTTTCACCTGCGTGTGTAAACATCATACAGCAGTGTCTTTAATACATCACAAGAGGTTTGATGCATATTCTCCAGCAGCCAACACAAACACAACACTGTTGCTTTTAAATCCAGGATGACATCTTGGGACATTGAGCCAGCATGTGGAGATTACGGAGAAACTAATTTATGATTCTTCTCTGCTCTGAAGAGAAACACTGCAGAGCGGCTGATGTTCCAGACAGATGGAAGTTACAGCCAGCGTTCTTTGACCACATCTTTAAACCTTCCTTGTACCATTAAAATTAAGTTTAAGGTTTCATAATGAACACCTGACAGATTTGAGATCTTTAGTTTTTACACATAATGAAGCGTTAGCAGTAGACACACCTGAGCAGAGGAGCCCCTGGAGTGTGTATTTTTAGTACACAGGCTCAGTATTTTTAGTTTATAACAGATGTTGATTTGGAACACCTGTCCCTAGAAGAGTTTTTGTGTAGATAAATCTTAGTTACTAACCACTAACGTATTTTCCTTGGAGCTCCTGAGCTCTGATGTCTTGTAGGTTCCCTGGGGTTGATGTTTGGGGACGGCCTGATGTTATGGACCCCAGCTAGAAGCCCAGGAGGCCTTGTCCGGTAGCAGAGGCCAGAATCTCAAGTAGACAGCCCTCCCCCAACCTTCAGCAAGTTGATCTGGCACTACCACCCCGACGTCCATGACACCCAGCCACCACCATCGGACTTTGTCGATTATTTTCAATCTTTACACATTGGACATGTTCCTGTGACCAAAGTATTGACTGATTTTCTCTCAAGACTGGCGAAGAGACGCTTCAGGTCGAGGCTCTGGTGTCGTCTGAGTTGTGTGATGAAATAAGACAGCTGTGATGCTCTGTGGGTGCACACACACACACACACACACACACACACATTTACAAACACACACACACGTACACATGCATATCCTCCACCTTTACGACAAACACACACCCTGCAGCAGGTTTCTAGTGAAAAGACGGCGGTGAAGGAAACGATCCATCACTCGAAGTAAACTGTAAACAGCCTAACGACACGTGGCAATATAAAATGGAAAATTCAAATAAACAGCAGCAGGCCTGTTTGGAGGCGCTGGTGGTACAACAGCCCAAACACTGGGCATTAGAGTAATCATTAGCAGTCATAAGTCAGCACGCTGGAGATGTTAAATAAACAGTATACTTCTGTAGAGCATATACAACAAGGCCCAAATTTACTTTAGCCATATCACAGGAATCTGTGAGCTACAGGACACTCACCAGCCGTGCCACAGACGCCATCTTTAATGTCATGTCAGGCTTTTGTTAGACCGTTAGAACAACTTACTACTGTACGCCTTGGTGGCCTCTGAGCTGATTTGTAGCTGTTATGCGACATAACAAGAAACACATACTGTTTCATATCTTCAGATCTCTTCAGTCTATACATCGTCCGTCTGATATATTACACGTGATGATCTGCAGCTCAGTGGGTTTCAAAAGTCTTTTCAATAAAGTTAACCCTTTGAAATGACAGTGAAAAATACTTTGTGAGGGGCTGTGGCTTCCAGCAACTGTTACCCAAATTATACCCACATATAAAACATTTGTTTAAACAAGCTTTGAAGAATATCCTTCAAGAAACTGATGATATTTTAAAGCCGCTTTCTTCATTTTCTGTTCAAGCTGCAATTTAAAGGTCACATATTATACAAAACACACTTCCCCATGTTGTTCTTACTTTAATATGTGTCTCTTATCTTTCTACAAACCCCCCATTGATGAGAAAAGTCCATCCTCTCCGTCTTTTGCCTGCTCCACTTTTCAGAAAATGTGTGCTCAAACAGGCCGTTGGGGCGATTTTCCCTTTATAACATCACAAAGGGCAGTAACCCCTCCCCCAGGTGGGTGACACTCTCATAGCTAGTTGTTTGTTCTGCCCTCTGAGTCTGCCTTCTCACCGTAAACAATAGGACATGGAGCGAGAAAGCCCGAGACACCCAAGCCCTTCCAGAGAGGGGGCGTGGTCTGACACAGCTCATTTACATTTAAAGGTATAGACACAGAAACAGCCTGTTCTGAGCAGGGCTGAAATAGAGGGGTTTATAGACATGATCAAATACAGGATCAGAGTGGATATAGAACAAGAGACTTCACACATATGTTTTGAGGAGCTCAGAGACTTATTTGCACTGTTTGAAGAGGAGGAGAATATGTGATCTTTAACCAAAAATCAGTTGAACATTGAACTAACTTTATGCAGAGACAAGCAACCTAGCAGTCATAAACATACGAATGCAATACTCTAAACAGACTAACCTGTCTACAACCCAGTTAACGGTTGCACTGAAATGTAGTTGTAACAGGTATCTTAAAAAATGTTAGAATTCATAAACTTCTTCTCAGAAGTTGACTTCTTTTGCAGATTCTAAAATAACATTAGCAACCCAGCATTCAGTACGTGCATACACTGGCGGACTCCGGATGTTTCAGGGACAGGGGCGAAAATAATAAAAAGGGCTCACTATTGGGCATGTGTCCTCTCGAGGGCACTTCATCATGTTTTGTCAACTGGAAGGGCACCATGGAGGGCACTTCATTATGATTTGTTGACTAAGAGGAAACCCTGGAGTAAACGTCATCATGTTCTATCTACCACAGGAGCATCCAAGAAGGCACTTTCACTACGTTTTTCCTGAACAATAGAGTAGAACTGGGTGAGTCCAATAGTGTGTGCACATG
Organism: Labrus bergylta; assembly: GCF_963930695.1. NCBI lineage: Eukaryota > Metazoa > Chordata > Actinopteri > Labriformes > Labridae > Labrus > Labrus bergylta. The sequence continues at coordinate 14,858,685 of NC_089215.1, read as the reverse complement.
AGCACGACAACTTTCTTCATTTTAGGCATCCAGAACATTTCAATTGTGTAATCTTTCTCAGCTAGCTTAAATGACCTGACAGCTTTACTTTAAAGGTTTTAAAATGTGACTTTCTTGTCTTGACCTTAATGAAGCAAAAATCTGATAAACTCATGTAAATATTGGAGAGAAAAGTACAGAAAGACACTCAGTTTGCAAGTTTTCTCTTTATTCCCGCATGATCCTTTAGTTCTCCTGTGATCTTGTGAAGTACAGCTGCTCATGGCTGCGCTCACAAACAGACTCAGTTGAGCAGGACGCCGTCGGACGGAGTTCAAATGTGCAACATGGACTTTTGGACAAAATAAGGAAATTGGCAGTGAGAGATTAACCAGCCATTACAGACATTTATTATTACTAATGTGACCTCGTCATTTGACTCTCAAAAGGCTTGTATATTATTATTATGAACTGGCACTCTGCATAAAACTCTGAAACTCCGAATAAAACTTAAAAATTGTCACTTTTTAAAGTTTTCTGACCACATGTTTGTCTTACTGTTATCTCGCTCACTTATTCTGCAGCTGTAACTATGTTTTGAGTTCAACTTGATTTAAAAAAGTAAAATCATTTCCACTATTTCTCAATATACTCTGCTTGTTTTAAACCCAGAAATGATTTATTAAACCATTAGCTGTGGAGCATGCCGGCCTGATGCTGACACTGACCTCACAGGTGAAACTCTGCCTCTAATTGGCTCCTAATGAGGGTCGATTACACGACTATTAAGCTCCGCTGGGCCGCGTGGTCGGCTTACATCACTGCCAGATACTATAATGTGAAGCCCAGGTAAGGTGTCACCGCAGGGTTAAATCCCAGAGAGACTTCAGTTAGAGCCGTAATTGAAGCTATTAGGAGTGCAACTTTATGCAATTTGAATAATCGCTTCATAAAATATGTTCTTAAAGGCTTACAGAGCCGTTATTGAGAACAGCCTCATGCTGGGGAACAGTAGCCTCTCAGACACCACTCTCTTTTTAACCCTTTCTTCTTCCAGCTGTTTTAATTATCTTTTTCTTTAGAAATCAAAACAAAACCCATCCATCCATCCATTCACATTCTTCCACTTGTCCGACGTCGAGTCGCGGTGGCAGTAGGTGAAATACATCAACCCAAATGTCCCTCTCCCCAGCTCCTCCTGGGGGATCCTGAGGCGTTTCCAGGCCAGACGGGATATATAATCCCTCCAGCGAGCTCTGGGTCTACCATGGGATCTCCTTCCAGTGGGGCGTGCCCGGAAAACCTAAAAAGGAAGGCGTCAAGGAGGATCCTGAATGGATCCCTGGACCACCTCAACTGGCACCAACACCACTCAACAACTATCTCTAAGGCTGAGCCCAGACACCCTCCAGAGGAAACTCATTTCAGCCGCTTGTATCAGCGATCTTATTCTTTCTGTCACCACCCAAAGCTCATGACCACAGAGGGCTTCAGGGCTGGAAAGAAGATCGACCAGTAAATCGAGAGCTTTGTCTTCAGGCTCAGCTATCTCTTCACTATAACGGTTCGGTGCAACGCCCGCATTACTCCCGAGCCAATCCCGAGCCAAGACCCCAAGATACTTTAACTCCTTCACTTGGGGCAAAGACTCACTCCCCACCCAATCCATCAGCAATCCACTGTTTTCCGGCAGAGAACCATGGCCTCAGGCTTTGAGGTGCTGAAAAAAACAAAACAAGATGCTTATTAGTCCAAAAAGACTCCCAAAGTCAGATAACTGTCTTTAAAAACGTATTAAAAATGCTAATATAAAGAAATAATCCTGATTTAGAAAACTTAATGTACCCTATGGTAAGATCTATTCAACACTTCAGCAACACAACCTTTTTCCTTTTGCATTATATACATGCCATCCTATAAACAAATCTTCCAAATATCAAAGAAAATGGCCCCAAAAAATCTTTAACGCCATCGTAAAGTTTTGCTTCTTGGGAATAATTTGTCTTATCCAGAAAATTGTCGTTATTATCCGAGTAATTGCTTCCAAGATAACACTATCGGTTTCTTGGGAAAGTCGTTTATCATAATTAGTATCCTGCAATTGTTGTTATCTAGAAAGAGATCAGACATTTAAAAGATACAAACACGGACTAATATCAAGCTTAATGTCTCATTTGGAGCAAATTGAAGGATGATTGAATTCTTTGGGGATTATCTTTGGGAATATTAAATCTCCAGACAAAAAAAATACCTTTGTTAAACATCATCATGTTCTATGTCTTTAAATAAAGTCCGGCTAGAATTTGAAAAATGAAGCTCTAGCGTCAGTTCAGTAAGGAAGACTATATAACTGCCTTCACGATCGGGTCTTTTTCATTCATCTTTTTTGCACGCTTACTCTCGTTTCCGCTGTCATTCTTGAGCTGTCATTTTCTGGGGCTGTCATTGATTAATCAGCTGTCTCGTCAGCGGTACTCACCGAACCAATGGCATGGTGTTCCGCCCTTATTTTCAACCCGTCATCGTTCTGCCCCCCTTTTAAATATGATTCTTTCTCTCCCTTAGTCCCTTCATGCTGATGTTTCGTGCACCCCTCCTCCTCCCCAACACCGCCATCTCGCAGAATCATCATCCATCATTTCTCATCCCATCTGGTCTCATCAAGTCATCAGCTTCACCACCACTAGTGTCTGGACTCCATGGGGGGGATCTATTCTGCCGTTGCTAAGAATTGTCATTCTACACATCGCCCACCCCATAGAGTCCAAAATATTTCTGTCAAGAAACATTTCCATATTTCATTGTAATAAATAACTGTCTTTATTCAATTGTCTCTCCTGATTGAACCATTGTTAAGCTGACAATTTACAAGTTATTGAGGTGAAGGTCATCACTGTGTCTTTTCAAATCAAAACGTTTTATATATTTTTCAAATCTGGATAATGACATTTACTCTTCTGGACAACTCAAGTGTGTTTTCCAAGGACACATCGGACAAGAGGCTGTAGGAGCTGGGGATCGAACCATCGACCTTCATGTTGAGAGACGACCAACTCTACCAACTGATCTACAGGGGTGGGTTCTCTCCGGGTTTTTTCTCTGACTTCCTCCAACAGTCCAAAGACATGCTCGCTAGGTTCATTGGCGAGTCTTCATTGCCTGTAGGTGTGAATGCATGTAGCTGGTCTGTCTCTGTAGGTTAGCCCTGTGAGTCCAGGCTGAAGAGCTGAAAACACTGAATTAAATTGGGTTTAAAGGTTCATTTTGGGGCTTTTATGTCTTTATTGTAGAAATAGGACAACAGACAGGGTCAGAAAAAAAGAGAGAGAGAGTTGGGAATGACATGCAGAAAAAGGAGCCACAGACTCAAACCGAGGCTGCCAACGGGCGGCACACGGGCTCCAACCACCAGGCCAACCGTGCCCATTCCCATTGAGGGAATGAGGTAATAAAAAAAACAGCAAGACATTTTAGTTGTGTTGGCTTTCTTTCTTTCTCCCTGAGAGGGAATCAATCCTGTAAGCTATATTCTGACAAAAATATTTAAGCCTTTTGGAAACGATGGCCAACCTTCAGGGCATTCTGGTGACTTTTAGAGAGATAGATAAAATCCTCTGATGGGAGCCGGGATGTCATCACAGTGGATTCTAGTCCAACACGACCAAGAGTGCCAATATGTGGGCGGTCAATACATCTTCTAAACTCCAGACCTTTGCCTGCAGATTCAGCGTTGTGATGCAGAATCTGGAAAGTGAGATCAGGAGGGAACGAGCACTTTTATGTTCTGCTGTTCAAAGTGGCCCAACTGTGAGCCCACATGTTCCTGACTGTACAGTATTAAATGGGTTTCTTACATGCTAAGAATTCTATTAGCTCTCAATAATATGTGTGAAAAAAGGTCCTGCATTTATGTCATTCTGTTGGTCCCCTGACAGCCATTACTAACCCAATATCCTGTTACAGAGAGAGAGAGAGAGAGCCTCCGGCGTGTTTCTTTTGGCCCCTCACCAAATCTCAAAGTATGAAAATTACCCGTCCAGTCGTGGTCCGCAGCTCTTTAAAAGCCATCACAGCTCCTTCTGACAAACCTCCCCACGGCTCAGAGACCAGAACTGACTGGCAGAACACGACTCTGCCCACCGCCACCGCCGACCACAAAACCTCCCTCCCTCCCTCCCACCTCCCCTCGTTCAGAGGAACAAAGTGAGTACAGAGCTGTTTGTAAGGCCACATAATTCAGCGACCCCGAGGCCTGGCGATTACAGTCATGCACAGAGCCCAGATAAACAGCTTCGGCTTCCTCTCGGCTCGTTATCAGCTTTCTCATACACTCGCTAAAGTCCCTTGTCACATCCCTCTGGAGTGTAGGCCCCAGAAATAGCTCCACATGCTCGTCTCTCGGTGTGCTTATTGTGAGGCTGCTGGTTCTATCGCTGTGGCAGCCTCCATATGTGTAAACTCAGACAGTCACTGGAGGACCACTTGTGCTGGAGTGCAGCGTAATAATAGGCTGTCAGTGAAGTTCAACGAGGCTGTCAGGAGAAAGCAGCATTGCCTCATAACCGACAATCACGAGAGAACATAGCTAGAGGTCGAGGAAATCAGCCAAAGTTATGAGTCCTTTCTTTGATTTTACAAACGTTCACCCTCGCTCAGTGTGAGTCAAGTATGATTAATGCTGCTGCTGCTGACATGAAGAGAACAAATGAATCAAACTCAATCCAAACCGAGCAGGGAAGGCATCATTCAGGAGCGTTCAGGATTACTGGCATTCCCGCGAGGCTGAGGTATTCACCAGATTCCTCAAACACATTCATGCACAAACAGCATCTGGTGTCAGGTGCTGCGTTCGCTGTCAGGTTAGGAGCGTTCAAAGTGAGCTGGCAACTCCGGGTCTGACTGAAACAGATGCTTGCTGTTATGAACTGTGGCATATCCTCAGTACTAGACTTTGCATCACATTTCTCGGTTAGCCCGCTCTGCCAGGAACCACTTGGACCGATGTACGAAAGCTCTCCTGCTACACAACTCGTGCAAATGTAAAATGTGCGTGTGTGTGTTCTTTTTGAATTTGAAGACGTTGAGGGAAAACCGGATTCAAAAACCATTCACATTTAATATGTCCACTTGTGGTCTTTGCAGGGTTTTGGGGTTATTGAATATTTGACAGCTGGTCTCTTCAAACTGTTTCCTTTGAAACTGAATAGTCCCAGTTAGCTCGGTGTTTAACTACCATTATGGAAAGAGCTGGTTTAGCTTGGCATCTCTCTGTCATATGCATGAGGTCACTTTCAGGCACACAGGCATGAAACTTCTGTTTGTCTCACAGACGTGTGTGTGACGTGTTGCATAGGCATGTGTGTGTGTGTCAGGAGCTGCGGAGCTGGCTGAACAGCGCTAATAGCATGGTTTACACATCACCTCGCAAGCCACAAGCTCATTTACTGGAACAGCAACCGAGTGTGTGAGTGTGTGAGTGTGTGTGTGTGTGTGTGTGGGGGGGGGCATGTATGAGCTGGATAGAGACATTTCTGATGGTTAACATGCACAAGAACAATGTTTGCATGAGTGGAACCTGACCTCATGAATGAGAGTTACGCAGACACTTCAAAATAAAAGTTTCATTATGTTGTGATCACCACACAAAAGTGTCCACTTGAGGCTGTCTCTAAAAGTGAGTCAGTCTTCATAGAGCTCCATGTTAAGATGTCCCAACTTCTTTTTCTTATGAGACCAACAAACAGTTAAACATACAATATGTCGATTTTTTTACACTAAAATATCTAAATGAATTAAAGATTGACTAAATCTATGGTGTTGGTTTTTAGTTGTTAAGTTCTTATATAACCTCAAATATTTCCAACAGTTATCAACGCCAGAGAAATCCTTCATTCTGTAGTTGCAACGGGACGTGTCTTGTTGTGTCCATGGCATGTTTATAGTTGCCATGGAAACCACAGATTGTAACATGAAAGACTGCTGCATAAGGAAGCGTGAGCTGCTCCTGAAAGCTGTCGTACTGTTGCTGTATGTGCTGCTGTGATAAAAACGTCATGTAACTTATACTCAGATACATTAGCACGTCTGTAAACATATTCTCTTTCTCAGGTCGGTTTCACCCGGTCGTCATGACTACGGTCAACTCGGAGTTCGTTTTCATCGGGGGAGGGGGACGTAGAAAAGAGAATCCCTCCCATGATTCCCCGCCAGCCTCTACGTCATATTTGTTATTATTTTGAATGAGAGCCCCCTTATGTGCCCCCACTGTGCCTTTAACTTGACTTTTCTGTGGTTTCAAGCGACAAGTTTACAGCGTTTTAATCTAACAGGCGATTTTTGTTTTCTCAATGAGTGACAAGCTAATGGTTAACTTGTGTTTTGTAGTTGAGCCACATAAAAGTTGACCATAATTTATGTTGGGTGATAAGCTAATAGTTGACTTTCAACTGTTTTTTTGATTTAACAGGCAACAGTTGCCCTGCTTTTTTGTGTTGAGTGAGATGTCACTCAGGAAATAACAAGCAGGAAAGGAGTCACAGGTTGGATTTGAACCCAGGCCGCCCGCTTCAAGGACAGCAGCCTTTGTACATGAGGCACACACACAAACAACTAGGCCACTGGCACCACAACAAGCCAACAGTTGACTTTGATTGACTTTGAGTTTTTGATTTAAAAGGCAACAGTTGCCCTGGTTCTGGTACCTTCTTAAAGATTTATTTTTGGGCTTTTATAGTTGAGATGGACAGAGGATAGAGTCAGAAATCAGAGAGAGTGAGAGTGGGGTTAATGACATGCAGGAAAGGAGCCACAGGTCAGATTTGAACATGGGCTGCCCGCTTGGAGGACTACAGCCTCTAACCACTGCGCCACCAGCACCCCCTAACAGCTGAACCTTTTTTAAATGTTTATTTACCGTTCACCTACCGCTGGATCCAAAATGTTTTGCGCATCACTTCTGGGATGGTTTGATTTGATTATTTTTTCAGCATGGCTTGCAAACCCCAAAGAAAATGTGTCAGTAACTGTAACATACCTGAAGAAGCCTGTTTGGAGACATGTTTTGGTTTTAAATGTTGTTAGAAATGAATTGAAATGCGCTCAACTGTTGAGCAATGTAATTCAGGAGTGACAGACCGGACAGTCAAAGCTTGACCAAGGTTAAACAAACACAGAGTTATTCTTTAATTAAAGCTTCTAATTAGGTTTTATTTTCACTTTAACTTCAAATAAACAGACCTATCTGTTTGTGGCTCATGTAGGAATGTAAATACACGAATGCAGACGGGAATAGCGGTCTTTTAAACAGGTGTACATGCAGACCATACCAGTGGACCTGGACCTGGACCCGGGTCAAGAGCGAGTCATTCTCAAACTTCATTTAGACACGAAGGAATGTCTGCAGAGTCCCACGTTGTTGATTTTGTGTGACTAAGCTCACATGCCTGGAAATATAAAAAGAAATGAGTCATTATTTTATATAAGTTCTTTCTTGCGAGCTGTGAGCTCCGTTCAGTTTGAGTTTAGAGGAGCGCCTTTGGGTTGAAGGATAGTTTAGGATAAATACCAAACACTTTTATTTCTGCTGAACTGAATCCAGATCTGCTCTCTCTCTCTTTCTGACGCTCGTACACAAACCAATGCAGTAAAAAACAGAAAGTTAAAGATGTCAAGTGAAGAATTTTAACAAGTAAATAAAGGACTTTTAACCTGTACCTGTTTACTATGTCTCCTGTGACGCTCAGAACTTCTCCACAGTGACCAACAGAAAAATGGTTAACCGATGCACCAACGGACAAAAAGAAGCTTACCACTACAGGTTTATTCTGTTTATCCCCAGGGATGTTTAACTTTCATATTCATGCTTCTGCTTTGAGTTAACGTGGACATAAATGTTATGAAAGAGAGCAAAAGGACTTGAGGACAAAATGACTGCATCTCGGATAAATGTTTTGATACGTCCCTTTGTAAAGATCGTTCAGAACCTAAAGAAAAAAGCAAATGTGTTCTTCCAATTTAACACTTTAACAAAACGTATTTATAAGAAACTACAGAGTGATAGTGGCCTAGTGGTCAGTGCGTGCGCCCCATGTGCAGGTGTTAGTCCTGGAAGCTGACAGCCCAGGTTCAAATCCGACCTGTGGATCCTTCCTGCATGTCATTCCCCACTCTCTCTCTCTGACGATTTCTGACTTTGTCCACTGTCCTGCTCCTCTTTTTAATAAATGCATTAAAAGGTCCCCCTAAATAAACAAAAATAAAATCAAGATCCTCTCCAAGTCTCCAGTAACAGTTTCTCCCTAAATCCAGGCCTCGAATGGACTCACATGAAGAGCGTTACTGACCTCTGCTGGTGAAAGGAAGGCAGTGCAACAGCCTGTTCCTCATACAGTTCAGACCAAAACTCTACTGCCCAAAGTTCATCGTGATATATATTACTGTATAAGAAAGGGAATAACAACTTCAAGTCAAGACAGAGGATTTTATGCAATGCATTTAAGAGATTTTAACATGTTTGTATCACTGTACAGTTTCTGAATCAGTGCATAAAAAAATATTTACATTTTATTCTTGTGTTGTTTTATTACTTTATATTTTACAACATTTGTTGAGATATCGTTTTTAAAGAGACTTTTGGTTTGTTCTTGGTTACACTGAGAATTATTTCTGGTACTTTGTGTTCTTGTTTAAGTAAAATAAATATTAAAATTCTGGAAAAGCCTTAAAGGGACTTTAAAGTTCAGCTCAACATTAGAACTGTTTAGTCCAGGTATACTTTTGTACTAGAACACGTACGCTTTACTTAGGTGCAGCTATAAAGTGCCAGAGAGAGAATTTATAAATTATTTTATACCTAAACAGTCAATATTGGAAATGAACCAGGAACAACTGTAACAATGCAGGTCTCATATCCTCCTCCTTTTCAACCAGTGTAAATAACTCAGAGCTTCTCAAAACATGTCTGTGAAGTCTCTTGTTCTAAATCCACTCTGATCCTGTATTTGATCATGCCTATAAACCCTTCTATTTCAGCCCTGCTCAGAACAGGCTGTTTCTGTGTCTGTACCTTTAAATGTAAATGAGCTGTGTCTGACCACGCCCCCTCTCTGGAAGGGCTTGGGTGGCTCGGGCTTTCTCGTTCCATGTCCTATTGTTTACGGTGAGAAGGCAGACTCAGAGGGCAGAACAAACACCTAGCTGTGGAAGTGTCACCCACCTGGGGGAGGGGTTACTGCCCTTTGTGATGTCATGAAGGGAAAATCTCCAAACGGCCTGTTTGAGCACACATTTTCTGAAAAGTGGAGCAGGCAGAAGACGGAGAGGATGGACTTTTCTCATAATTGGGGGGTTTGTAGACAGACTAGAGACACATATTAGTGTTAGAGAAACATGGTGAAGAGTATTTTGTATAACATGTGACCTTCTAACTATTTCTCCAAGCTTTTGCAATATGCTATTCTTAATTTTTTGACACTTTGACTTAACAGTGAACTTTTTTACTTTGTCGGATTAAAGTTGAAGATTAAATCTGTTCAGGAATTGTGAAAAAAAAAGAAGAAGCATTTATACACTCACTTTTTCACAAGAAATGTCCCTACACTGCCCGGTTATCAGTTCGTCCCTGCTGCTTTGCTTATTGTACGAGCTGAACTAAAGACCCTGATGAGGCTGACGTTCCTGGTTTATGTATTTCATCTGAAAGCAGCCTGCAGCTCCATCGTATCAGCGACCAGACGGCTTCTTTGATTCTGAAATGGAAAGTCTGTCATGGCTCTCTTTGCTCTGGCATCTTAATCTACAAAGTCCTTCTGATGAATAATCCTCCTCAGCTTCTGGACAACATGAATGAGTCACAACTTACTGTCTGCAGACACAAATAATTGAATATTCATTCACAAACATCTTCCTCAGAGGGCGGTCCAGTAATACCGTGATATTGACCCCCATGAGACAAAACATGTCAAAGAAAACATTTGATGCAGAGTTGCTGATAATCCTGTTTCTCATCCTACATCAGAAAACAGAACAGACGACGTTCACATTGTGTTTTCTGCAGCCAATTCTTCTTGAGTGCAGACTTTAAGATATTTGATCCTTTTTACACAAAGGAAAGAACTACAGACAGATAAGAACCTCTAAGAAAACTCAATACAGTTCAAAACAGGAGGCACACTAATCTTCTGCATGTCTGAGTTGAGTAATTCCAGGAACCCATTTTATCTTGTTCTTGCATTAAAAGAGAAAGTCATCTGGGGAAGTCTTTCTTTGAACAGGTTCCTGACTTGTCCTTAGGACAATACTGACACCTAGTGGCCAAGAATGGCAATCACATCTCACTACCAAGCCATGGCAATTGGCCACTCAATCACAGGGCTGACGTGAGGAGACAGACAACTATCGACACAGACGGGGATTCAAACCAGGAATCTCCTCTAGGTAGTTAAAGTTTGAGAAATCAACTCCTCTGATAATCAGCACTAAAAATATCTAGCAAAAAAAAGAGACACTACAGAGATTTAAAATTGACATTGGGTATTGTATTGGTATTTTTACAATAGAAAAAAACCCAGTTACTAATTTGTTTAATTCGTTTACAGCAATTTTTTAGGTGGATATTCAACTTTTGATAAGAAGAAAACTACGTTGGCTGGGAAGTGCAAAACAAAATTACAAAGCTTGAAACACTTTTACCAAGGAAAATAAATTTACAAGATCCAAAACTTTCACGTGTGCTGAGAAAATTTACAAACAACAGAATCTCGCCGGAAAGGGAATCTACTAATACAATTAAGAAATGTAATCACTTGAAAGCCCTTGTTCCCTCATTAGTCAACATTCATTCATATCACTCTCCCTCTGTCTTTCTGCTATGGTGAGTACCTAATTGAGGTATTTTACTCTTTAAATAGCCTAATAAACCAACCAGATGCTGCCATTACCTCTAACGACCAATCGTCCTGCTGCTGTCATATTTTAAAATCCATTCTCGCTCTCTCTCTGTCACTGTGTCGATTCAGTTGGATTGCTGCGACCTCCATCTCAACAAAGTTCAAGACCAGCTCCTCCTAAAGCCTGGCTCACACTGTGCGATTTTTCCCCGTTTGTATAAAAGTCGGGGTGGCATGTCAGCTCACACTGTACGACTGAATTGTTTACGACGCCCGACCAGACCTTGAGGTTGACGTGCTCACACTGTACGACCCGATTGTTGGGCACGGCCGGAGAGCTCACACTGTACGAGTGAAATCGGGACGGAGTTGACAATTGTTGATAAAGTTTCATTTGAAAAAAAAACAAAGGACCCCGGTTGGTGAAAGAGAAGGAAGTGGAACTTGTTGTAGGATATAGAAAAGTTGATACAATTGTAGATGGATAAAAGTTTCAGAAAAGTGTTGCACTGATGATCTGTACAGAAAAGTAAAAAAAAAAAAAAAAACGCCGGCCTTTAATGACGTAAATGTCAAGATTTTAAATTCTAAATATTAAACATGTTTGAAATAAATCGGGCTTCCTGGGCAGATCGGGGACGTTAAGATTGGATCTTTGTACCACTCACACTACAAGATAATCTGAGGAGATAATCGGGTCCGAGCAGCCTGGAGGACCCTGCGATTGTTGGGAAGGAAGAATCGGAGCTCAAATTTGCCCGATTACTCTACAGTGTGAGCCAGGCTTAAGCTCACTCCTCTTCACATCATGCCAATCTCCATCACCACCACTGACTCCATCAGGGGGGTATCCATCCTATCCTGCTGTCGGCCTCACTTCCTCTTCAAGTACAGCTACATGAAGGCATCATGATGGAGTCAAAAGACAAAGCTCATTTATCTTTCTTGAACTTGTTAAAAACACAATTGTTGCAGGGCGCTAGTGGCACAGTGGTTGGTGTGCGCATCCTATGTATGGAGGCTATAGTCTTCCAAGCGGGCGGCCCAGGTTCAAATCCCACCTGTGGCTCCTTTCCTGCATGTCATTTCCCACTCTCTCTCTCTGATTTCCAACTCTATCCACTGCCCTCTCCATTAAAGACACCAAAAGCCCAAAAATAAATCTTTAAAAAACACAATTGGTGACTCCTACATTTCATATTTGTTACATTTTATTTAAATGTTTCTGGATTTTTGATACCTGCATAATAAAGACATTTTCTCTTTAAGTCTACAAAACATGATAATCCTGAGGTTTGCAGGTCGAACAGGTTTCATAAATCACTCCCTTTTTCATTCCCTTTTTGCACGGTAAAGGTTTACTGTAGTCGTTTGAAGTAAAAAATGATTAGCATATGTAGTCTTAGGGGGAAAACAATGGTTTTATGTATTGAATTACTGTGATCACACTTTGCAAACTTCCCCCTGAAAGTCAAACAAAGACCTCAGACGGAAACAAAGGTCTTGCAAAGGGATGTCCCGGTCCAGGGTCAGCTCCAGGTCGCTCATGTCCCCTCAGCAACAGCCTGATTAATGCAAACACTAGGTTACTATGGAGACAGAGACACAATCAGTTCAAACCCTCACCGGGACAGCCTGACCCGGGACAGCTAAGCACAGCACAGAATCCCGTGGTCATGGAGGACACACCTGCTGAGGATAGGAGACTGGACTTTATTTCGGACTACGTGCTCAGGACTCTGAAACTTAAACAGGACAAATGGCAGAAGTGTTTGTGCAGCGAGGAGAACCGGCAGCTGCTGCAGGATTTCTTGGACAGACCCGATCAGAGGACCCTGGTGGTGTCTGTGACTGCAGCCGGACTCCTGCAGCCCTCCGCCGGCTTCACAGGATCCAAACACAAGGCGGTGTACTTTATTAAACAGAACAAAACAGCGCTGAGTGCAGAAACCATGAAGGAAAATCTGGTCTATGGGGACCTGTCCTACGCTCCACTGGATCAGTTTTCTGCTCTGGTTGAGGAGGTGAGCAACAGGGCAGGAAGTGTTAATTATTGTCACAGAGTTTGGTACTTAACTCCTTTCTCAGACAGATTTATACAGCCCAACTGAGAGTTTTAAGATTTCAAATGAAAGCAAAAACACTTTCACTTTCTTAAGAGGCCACACTGGTTCAAAACGCAAAATAAAATCACTCCAGCACCGCTAAATTGTCTACTGGTGGTTCGCTTTAATTAGTACGGTAAGTATTGACGTCATGCTGCATTCAAGTGCTCCTCAGACAAAGCCTTTCTCGACTCCTATTTGTTCACGTAGGCTACATTTAATGATCATTTGCGGAAAACATGGACGACACAAAAAAAAACATTATATTTGTAATTGTATAACATCACTCTACAAAAGTCACCCCTGCTATTTCCGTATTGTCAAATTTCAGAAAAAGGTATTTCAGACAGGGAATATTTAAGGCTTCTTAAGTAATGGCAGAGTTGGAGAAATGTTTGATACACCTGCTGCAAAGTTGGCTACGGTTACTTGACTGAAAAATAGGCCCCCGAAGGAACATTATGGACCTAAATAAAATGTTGGATTTGTGGTCTAAAACTTACAACTAATTTGCTTATTTGAAATATTTATGACTATTTCCCGTAATATATTATTATCGTTTGTAAGGTTTATGCACATTAACCCTGCTTAGTTCTAAGCCCCAAATATGACACAAGTACTTATTTTGGCATCTGTCGTTGCTTCCCTTTACACCTTAAAGCTCGTGAACACACCATGTCTGAACAACAACCTTGATATTTCCCACTATTGGAGTAGGACATGAATGCGCCATTATCTACTAGGACTTGTCATGTCCGTGACCACCGCTGTTTGACACCTTTCACCTGTTTGTCACTCTGTGCTTTGTATGCGCCTTTTGTCATTCACATACACCATTTAAACTCACTATTGTAGTAATGGGGAATACCTTAGGTGCTAGTCATCACATTAAAGGTAGGTGTTAATATGTAAGCAGTGAAGGAATAGCTACTTTAATTGCCTTTGGATACACTAGCAGCAGCTTAGCCAGCAGCTCCTCTTTCCCGCCAATCAGCGGCTGGTGGATCAATGCTGAATTTAGCTATCTTTGTCATTAAATAACCTTGAAATACAACACTGCAGGGTCATTTAAAAAAAAAAAAAATGACGGTCAATTAGGTTTTTGCTTCTTACTATTGGAATAATCCACTTCTGCGGGACAGACCAGGTACTTTTACTTCTACTACCTGGGTGTAGCTAACTAGCTCACTGGTTGGTCAGCTTCACCCTGACTAGCTAAGCTAAGTGGATTTCAAATGTTTTTGTCATGTCCCCCTTTGAGGAGGAAAATGTGAGGGTTGGGTAAGGTGGGATTCATATACCTAGGCAGCCTGACTAGATGAGGTGTGCAAGGCTGTTGAAGCCACTTTTACATGGTGGTTGAACCTGGTAGGCTTATTGCAGGTTGTGATGCCACTTGGCACAAAAATATTTTTTCCCATAAACTTCCATTGGGAAAAAGACCTCTGTAAATCAGCAGATACATTTTTTTTTAGTACATCAACTTCCCAGTATGAACACTTAAATAACCCTTTTTAAAAGTTGTAAAAATGCATATGCATTACGTAGAATCTCTGAATTGGACTAAAGCTGAATTCAGAGATATTGTGTAGACATAAAGAACACAGATCAGAGCCACGGGACTGCGATTTGAATTGCACATGCTCTATGGGCCCAGTAACTAGGACAATCTGGATACTTATACAATACATTAAAATACTTTATTGTCCACTAGGGGGGAAATTAAATGTCCCAGTTGGTACACAGGTAAAAGCACATAACACAGGAAGAAACATATGAACAACAAGAAGAAACGCATAACAATTAAAGCAGCCAGTCAGCATGGACGCTTATTAAGAGCTTCAATAGCCAAGGGTTAACGCTCTTTAAGCGTGCCATTTGCCATGTCAGAGTCCTGTATCGCCGACCTGATGTCAGAAAACACGAGTGGATTGATTGGGTGATAGAGGTCATGGGCTATGGTGAGTGCTCTGAGTCAGGGTGTTGTAGCTGAGATGTGAGAGTGACCAATGATTTCTTAATCAACATTTGTGACACGGGAGATTTTATTTTCGTTCACAGCAGTTAACATGTTGAAGACGCAGGGTGAGCAGTAGATGAGGAGGGGTCACATGGGGAAGTCAGATTTTTTACTCCATGCACCACTGAGCAGCTTTCATTTTCTGCATTCACTTCTATGATGCATCCATGGCTCTACCCCCCCCCCCCCCCCCCTCCCCCAGGGGCCGTGCCCCACACTTTGAGAAACACTGAGCTAAGCCAACTACACCAACTAGGCAGCTCTTCAATATCCAAATTGTAAATACAGTATATTACTTTAGGTCTGACTTTTGAGTGCCATAACATATGTAGATGTCAATTACAACAGTAGGAGGAACTCAAGTAATCTAAATTAATATGTATGGTTAAAAGTAAGTCAACTGAGGTTACATTAGCACAATATTTACTAAAATTATAAAGCTTTTAGTATTAAATTAGGGCCCTGAAAAAGGATAATTGATTTCCTTAAGGCCTGCAACATTTAGCGGTGCATAAAGTAGTCCTTTAAAGCAAATTTGCAAGTAATTACATTTAAGCAAAGTAATTACCAATTCATCCGGGCTGCCTTGGGGTTTGGAGCTTTAATGCATTTGCTCACTTTGCCTGGTTTATAAACCAGCCAGGCTGTTTCTATCTGTTTCTGTTACATATATGGGTTACATACCAAAGAATTATGATACAAAGCCAGGCATTACATTTATCAAACACAAGATTAAGTGGCTTCTCCTCAGCCAGCGACAGCATTTATTCTTTCACTGTGATAATAACCACCTCTGCATGCATGAAGAACTGAGTAAAGCAAATATCCTTCATCCTGAAACTCCTCCAGGTTGTGGCTCCTCTGCTGTCTAACAGCAGGAATCACGCTGAATGGCCACAGGTGGTCTCTCAGGACATCAGACGCCATGTCCACTCCCTCAAAACCAATGTGTTCGTGGTGTCGGGCCAAGTCCAAGGCAAGACTCTGCTGCCGCTCCCTGCAGGCTCAGAGAGAGTGGAGCAGGCCGCCCTGGAGACGGACACCAGGTAAACAAACGCAGTAGACATAAAATGTCAATGCAACATTTGTCTCACGTCAGCTTTAAACAGTACTTGTGAAACTCCACAGGAGGGAAATGATGGACAAAAGCATCATCCACTCCTTGGAGTCGGCTGTGATTGAGTGGAGCCATCAGATCCGAGCCGTCCTGAAGAAAGACTCCTCTGAGGCTCTGCTGGAAGGCAAAAACCCCACGCCGCACACAGAGCTGCTCTTCTGGAACAACAGGTCGGCCCCTCTGATATTACAAAAACTGAATATCAAACTTCTGAGCAGCTTTTGTTCTAGTCCTCTGATTGTTTGAAACTTGCACGTCCCCACAGGACCTCAGAGTTGAATTGGTTTAAAAAGTTTCTGCTGGTGCTTGTAATTATTTCATTTTCAGAACACCTGTGCTATCAAGTGAAAAATGTAATTTGGAGCCCTGTGCTCCTTCTTTTTACTTCTGTCTTGTGGCTTCTTACACAGCAGAGTATCTACTTTCATTATTTATTATACCTCAGCAAAAAATGGACTCTTATCTTTTTTCTACCTTCACATATCTATAAAAATGTTTATCCACTTGTGTTTCACAAAAGCTGAAAGTGGTTTTGATAAAGATAAAGATATCTGATCAAAATGTAAGAATATCAATTACAAAACACCAAAACAACACAGATAACCGAGATAAAAACAACTCACTGTCACTGTTAAATGTTTAAAAAAAAACAATAGAAAACTTCTGTAAATTTTCTAGATAACATAGAGTTAAACCAACTTGTTATGGACACACTTGATTAATGTTGAGAATCAAGGGAAAAGTAACATCTAGTGTTTGAATGGCAACCTGCATGAGCATCGACTCTAGAGAGGAGGTGGACACTGAAGCTTCAGTGTTTATCCAGCTCTGCATCGGTCTGTAAACCTTTCTGTGTTCTAACCTCTCTCCATTTTTCAAAAACATCTCCAATATTGATCCTAGTTTGAGCACGTTTCTGCTCCTGGAGCTTATTAGAAACATGCAGAGGCTTTTTAGGTCGGGTACAATCACTTCTATCTGAACCAGTTCGCTTCCATCGTTGCAACACCTGTTGGTTTGACCTGATAACTGGTCTCATATCTGGCAAACCGAGGGGCGTCCAAAACGGCCGTGTGGGGGTGCCTTAAAACCGCCTACTTTCTCTGGTCCAAACAAATCCAGAGCATTCAGGAGCAGAATCTGAAGTTAGAAGGAGGACATACTGGCTGCTGCATTGTTGTCAGAGAAGCCAGCACTTCAACGTAGCATGTTTCCTTAATGTCTGATCATATAGTAAGGTCACTTTATCATTTCAGTCACTACACATCTTACATATTGGACCTTTAAAGGTGATATGTTTATTTGGTAAAGTCTGACCATGCAGCTCAATCAATTAACGCCCTCAAAGCTGAGTCCTTATCCCGTTCTTTCTCAACCAATATTGGTTCTGAAATATAGCCAAAAGCCTGATGTCTGTTCAGGAATCCTGTTATTTTTTAGACATGAATCCTAAGTGACTGTGACACACTTTACAGCCTGTTTACCTTCTGCTAGCACAATAATTGCTTTAAGTACCATCTAACCATTTAGACCACAAATTACGTAAAAAATAGGGCCCAGATATAAACATTATGGAATTCCTTTTGAAAACATCGTCCTGTGTGCAGAGGAAGCTTGCTTACAGCTATTTTCTTTTCATGTAAGGATGTTTTAGAGGATTCCTCCGTCCTGGTGTGAGATTTGTCTTGAGAGCTGGCCACTTTAGAAGCAGCTTTGATGATGAACATTGGAAGAAAGTTAACCACAAACCCAATCCAGTTGTCTGTCCTAATGTGAAAGAAACTTGTTTGTGCTCTGTTGTTTTCTCTGTGAAGATGTGCAGATCTTGAGTGCATCCACTCTCAGTTAAAGTCCTCTAAGGTGAATAAGATGGGGATGCTGTTGGAGGCTGTGGAGAGCAGCTATTCGCCTGCTTTTACCAACATGAAACAGGCCGTCCTCACAGGTAATTACATATATGAATCTGAGGGTGAATTAAGGTCAAATTATGCCACTTTTCTGATATGGATCTACTTTTTCTCTCTGTGCTTGATCTGACTTTGAACATATCTTCACTCTGCAGCCCTGGAGGAGGCAAAGGACATCTGCACCCACTTGAGGCCCCTGCAGCGCCTGTTTGAGGACATGGAGAACGCTGAGTTCCCCGAAGTCAGGGGTCAGATCGGCCCTTTGATGCACACAGTGTGCCTGGTGTGGGCAAACTCCAGATACTACAACAACCCAGCACGCCTCATTGTTCTGCTGCAGGAGACCTGTAACCTCCTCATACAGCAGGTCAGCAGCAAGCTCTTCTGTTTGTCAAGTGGCAATACAATCCCAACAGGCTGTCGTTCTTAAGAGCTTTCTTTTGTTTGCAACAATCTCTGTTGCTAAGTAGTCATTACTGAGGTGTTTCTGAGCTGCACTTGTCAGAGATCACCTGTCAGCGTGGAGTGGGTGGGCGGCACCATATTGTACTTTGTTTTCTTGGATTTTCTGTTGAAGAACTTTTACTTTCTGTGGGTGGAAATCTTTTCTTATCTATGAAGTTTTACAGTTCTCCCTGTAGCAGATTCTAAATTTCTACCTTTCAGCCTTTTGGGAAGAAACTTAGTTATCTAATATTTTCCTTCCTGATACAGATTCCAACACCTAGACTTGAGTATAGGGAGAACCTCTTCCATTACATTTTGCTAACTTTGACCAACAGTACTCTATCTGCTAGTAACAAACGATAAAATATGGTCTAGTGAACTGACTGGTGCAATGCACCTGATATAATGATTTAGGCTGTGTTAACTGAAATAACAATGCTGATGTACATATTAGAATAACTCTTTTATGCTTTCTATTGCCAGATATTCCAAATGATCTCTCTAAAGACAGGCCTATCAGCTGCATTTGCAGCATTCATTTACTCAGGAGCTCTGGAGCAGAATTTAACAGCACAAGCTGAACTGATCTCTTTCTGCCCTCTGTCACCAGGCCCGGGTGTATCTGGTTCCGGAGGAGGTTCTGAGAGGAGAGGTTCTAGAGAGTCTCCTGAAAGTGCAGACGAGTCTGGATGTCCTGCAGCTCTTAAGGAGCACCTACGAGGAGCGCAGAGCCAATCTGAACCAGTACCAGAGGAACGGGAGCCGTGTGAGGCCCTGGGACTTTTTACCACTGTTGGTCTTCTCTAGACTCGAGCTCTTTATTAACAGAGTCAGGTCCATTCGGGTGAGTATTAACACCTTATACATCCCTTAAAATGTGAAGAACGACTCTATGTTTGGTCTGTGGATTAAGAAGCAACATTTTTAGAAATAGAAGGAGAATGATCTTTATTGGTCAGATATTTCTTCACATTTAATCTATTTAAAGGTCACATATTATACTTCTTTAAGTCTCAGAGCTCCCCAAAACATGTTTTTGAAGTGTCTTGTTCTAAATCCACTCTAATCCTGTATTTGATCATGCCTATAAACCCCTCTATTTCAGCCCTGCTCAGAACAGGCTGTTTCTGTGTCTGTACCTTTAAATGTAAATGAGTTGTATCTGACCATGCGCCTCTCTGGAAGGGCTTGGGTGTCTCAGGCTTTCTTGCTCCATGTCCTATTGTTTACGGTGAGAAGGCAGACTCAGAGGGCAGAACAAACACCTAGCTGTGGGAGTCTCACCCACCTGGGGGAGGAGTTACTGCCCTTTGTGATGTCATGAAAAGAGGAGCAGGCAAAAGATGGAGAGGATGGACTTTTCTCATCATTGGGGGGTTTGTAGACAGATTAGAGACACATATTAGTGGAAGAGAAACATGGTGAAGTGGATTTTACATCATATGTGACCTTTAACACTGAATTCGCTGTAAAGGTAAAGACACAGAAACAGACAAACATGCAGATTAAAACATGGACAACAGGTTACAAAAAGCAAAATAAACATTAAACTGACATTTACAGGCTGAAAGATACAAATGCATATTAGCAAGTATACAAATTGCCTATTTAGATATAACACATGTGCTGCATATGAATATGTAAAACAACAGTTATAGAGACCAGAGATGTAAAAAACATATGACAATGTTAGCTTTGCAACAGATTGCTTTATGTACATGAGTAGGATACAATAGCATGTACAGTATGCACAGTGTGTTTCTGAAGTGATTCTGCATCTCAGCTTAATTAACCCTTTATTTTGTCCATTTCTGTATCTCTACAGGACATCCTGTTGACAGCTGTGGACCTTCTGAAGCTGGAGAAATTAGAGATTGGAGGCGTCCGAGGCCGAGCCCTCAGCCAGCAGGTCCAGCTGCTTCACCAAGAGTTTGTGGACGATCACAAATCATTCACAGAGAAATCATATGACTGCCTGGACCTCAACAACCAGGTACAGAGGATCAGGATCACGGGGTGCATGAAGGGTTTGTTCAGGAGGAATGTTTTTTTTTTTTTTTAGTCGAACAACTCTAAAGGTCAGCTTGTTTTCACAGTGGTTTCATGCAGCAGGTGTCACAGACGACAAGCTCAGTGTTATTTTGTTTACCCCTGAATACTTCTCTATTCTCTTTTTTTCCTCTTGGTCGAGAAAACAGCAGCACAGCTTGGTCACTGCAATGTTTGTGGGGAAAATTATTTTTTCTGCTCAAAAAGGCTTTTTTCAATGCCATGTAGTCGCTAAAGCAAGATGTTCATGAGTTATAGCAAGAAAAGCAATTTACTGTGCCTGTAAGAGCGGGTCAGTGTTCCCCGCCGGGTGGCTTTGAGTCACTGAGATGTGAAGAGGAATATGCTGTGCTGGCCCTGTGTTAGCCCGCTCTGCTGTGTGCTGTTCTGTCGGTCGTTCTATCTGAGCTCTCTGCTTGCAGGAGTTTGAAGAAGATGTGAGGGAGTTCAGGCTGAAGGTGGACGACACAGACCGACGATTAGGAGCTGTCTTCTGTCAGGCCTTTGAGGACGCCTCAGGACTGGAGCACGCCTTCAAGGTTTTGAAACTTTATCTTTTTCTCACATTCCCCCACAGATTTAAACATATTTATTGAGAAGCTCTGTCCCTTATCTGATGTGTGCAGGTGCTGGATATGTTTGGTTGCCTACTGGAGCGCCCCTTAGTGGCAGCAGATGCTCAGGACAGATACCCTCAGCTTGTCTCCATGTTTGACAAAGAGCTGGACTGCTGCAAACTCCTTTACAACAAACACATCATGGCTGCAAAGGACCTGGGTGAGAGTTTTAATTGTCCAATGAAGTTAGTGCACATAAAGATGTTTGAGCTAGCTACACCTCTGAAGATTGATCAGTTAAGTCTGTGCAGAAATTCTTTAAACCTGCAGTCTTTCTAATGTCCAGCAGAGGGCCCTCCCCTGGTTGCAAAAAATCTGGTTGTTTTAGGTTTATTAAAGCGTGGCTCACACTACAGGCGCTTCTAAATCATGTCTGATTTTGAAATCGGGTAGCATCACACACACAAGGAGAATCTTAACAGATATTATTTTTTATAATCTCAAGCATGCTCGCGCTACAAGATATAATTCTTTGCATCAGCTACTTCAGGATTTAATAGAGATCATCTTGCCTGGCAGAGGAACGCACCACCTCACGTGATGTTGTGTACACAATGGAGCTGTCGGTTATATTTCGGATTATAATGCTTTGTGCAGAGAGGAAAAAACATAAAAAAACAAACAAACAAGGTTTGGGTAAAGAAGAGCTCGAGGTCAGATTGTAACTGTCATTTGCATTACAGTTGTCCACCGCATCTGCACGGGTTGCATCTTGCTGCTGGTCATTACTACTGTCCACTTAATACTGTCTTCCCCTTTCTCCTGTGGTTATTGTAGTCACACATGACTTCTGCCAGACCCTGTCATGATGTAAATGTCGAGATATTAAATTCTAAATATCAGACGTGTGAAATGAAACAGGGTCTCTGATGATCTCTGAGTACATCGGGGACATTAAGATTGTATCTTTCTATGACTCAAACTACAATATAATCTGGTGAAATATAGAAGAAGGAGGAGGAGACCTCCAATTGGCCGGATTGTCCTGCAGTCTGAGCCAGGCTCTACGCGTCACCTAATACTGGTGCTTGATCTACCTCCAGCGAAGTAATGCCTAGCTGTGTGATATGAATTTTTTTGAATTTGAATTTTATTTATTTAAATTTCTAAGTCTTCAAATTCTGGTATCATCACAACCCTAGGGTGGGGGCTACCTGTGATGGACATATCTACCCACAGCAACATAAAAAATGTCCCGTTCAGTTCTTCCAAAGATAAACTATTTCCATACTATTTTTTAAAGTAAGATGAAGAAGGTAAGTGTCATTATTCTAAGGCTTCTGTAAACCTTTGAGGAACAAGTTGAGATGATCAAATTTACACTGAATCGTTTACTCTGGTTTGGTTGGCTTATTGTCTCACAGCAACAGGATTCTTTTTTCCTCTCTGTCGTTTTGTCTGAAGGTCTTTTAGCCATTAAATGAACCACAACATCTGACTTAAACTCTCAATAACAACCCTTCTCTTATCAGGTTGTTCTCCAGTTAATAAGAACATGCCGGCGGTCGCTGGCGGGCTGAGATGGACTCAGGAGCTCCAGCAGAGAATCCAGACCCCTTTGTCCAAACTCCGACACCTCTCCCACCCGTGAGCCTGCTCTTTATAACTCCTGCACAGTAAATTAAGAAAATAATTTAGGTTTGGTCATGCATCTCCAGAATTCTCCACGTGAATTAAACGCTCTGTGAGCAGCTTTTAAGGCCTCGTAAAAATGATGCTCAGGAATAATGGCAGAAGGAAAGATGAAAGATATAACCTTTGCATGGCTTATAAAACTTCATCCTCTCTGCAGGTGTTTGGAGTCCGCAGATGGAGCGAGGGTCATCCACAAGTACGAGGAGATGATGCAACTGCTGGACAGGTGTGTGTGGATCTTATCTCAGCATATTACGCTGTATGTCATCATGCCTCCATGTATGTAATCCTGAATAAAAGAACAGAGAGGAAGATTAAACAGAATAGACAGAAAGTCGAAATCATCCTTATTGAGCTGTTAATACCACAAACACATAAATCAGGTATCAGCCGCATCTCTGACATGTTTCTTTCCTGTAATTGACACCAGCACCGTTTTCAAACTGAACATTTAGTGTTTCGGTTGGTTGACTGAATAACATTTATGAAGCGGCCCCCTGTGGAATCGCATGTAGACACGCAGCTCCGGGCATGATTTATGTTCTCATTACTGTGGCAGCGCAGCAGATTATTTCACAGGTCTCCCATAATCCCATATGCTCCGCCACTGCTCACTGATGCAGAGTGAGAAATGGCCTTTAAGACCACAGCCAGCATCAAAACCTGCAAGATAATGTATCACGGGAGGAAAAACGCTGTTCATAGGGAATCAAATTCAATTATTTGAGTCAAAGAGAAAAAAATACAAAGAGGATTTGTTTCCTGTTCTTTAGAAGATGAAGCACAAAGAAGAAGAAAATCCCACAGCGAGCCAACGTTTTGTTTCTTTTAGTTCACTACACGGCCACTTAATGGATACAAGAACATTAAAATACCACTGAAGTTATTCTTTTATTAATTGTTACAATATGGGATTAGTTTAGATCAGTGTTGAACCAGCTTTTTCCTTTTAGTGTTTGATTTAAATCCTAAGTTTTAGATTTTCTATGTTCTGTGTACAAAAATGCTGTCCTGTCAAGACATTTTCAGGATTCAGGGAAAATCTCACATGAGTCCTTCAAACCTGGGGTCTGACAGGCTCCGATTTTTATTCCAAGTGTCTGACGACATTACAGAAAGGATCCCTTTCAGACACAGCTGGTTACATCACTCTCTTCAAAGACACCCGACTCCATTCACAAATACAATCACTGTGCCGGTCTACAGCTGACGTCACCAGTCAGGTTGTGCTCGTGTTATTTTGTGGCTTTTTAAAAATTGCTAATTCAGATCCAGCTCAATAAATTTGTAACTGCTGTGCTGGGAAACATAGTGACCCTGACGAGGCTGGGCCACTTTTTAACATCTTTTCTCCGTCATGAGGTCACAATGGTGCGTACTGTTAGAGACAGTACTGTTAGGTACTGTTAAAAAAAAAAAAGCTGGTTTGATTGAAAGTCTCAATTAAAGTCAACGAGTGACCAGCGGAGGTGGTCAGCGTGACTCGCAGGCTGTCGGTACTTTGACCTTGTACCTTAGGCTCAGAGCACAACTACTGTACTACAGCTAGTAGGAGTGCAAACTCCACAAAGTCAAAACAGACGGAACTAAAAGAGCTGCACAGAAATTTCTGTTTGTAGACTAGCGCAGTGGAAATCATCACGCAGGAAGATAAACAGACTGCATTTTATAGACCGGTGCGATTTATATTCCAGATTTTATGGTACTGTTTGTGAATGGAGTCTGGTGGCTTTAAAGATAACAAAACAATGGCTAATCCTACTCTTTTTCTGAAGAGATCCTTTCTGTAGTGCTGTCAGGAGCAAAGGTAATCTACAGGTTTTGACCCCAAAATATGTGAAAATAGAACCCAGGTTGAAAAAGAGAAGTTAAATCCATTTAAAGGTAGAAAGTGAGTTGGTGAAGTCAGCGTAAGTCCCCACACGAATAAAAGCATGTGTTGTAAACCCAGGAGTTTTTTAACAAGTCTTAAAAATGACCGTGCACAAACTTACGCTCACACTCCGACAGAAGCAGATTCTTTATGCTTCCCACACTTCACATCCCTCCTTCCTTTTATGCCCCCAGAGTAATGGAATGATGAACAACAGCGGTTCTTTGCCCTCAATTTACTCCCATCAGAAATTAGAGCCCTTGTTATGCTGTAATAATCGTCGCCTCTGCCTCCGATGAACGCCGCCATTATTCTACATATTCCAGTCAGGAACGGGACGGGCGTGCTCACTCATTACCCCCACAGACAAAATGCGCCGTGATTTATGGCCATGACCGAGGCTTTTGATTGCCTCTGCGTCTGCGGTGCCACTATCAGGAAATGAAGCTCACAGCAGAAATCCAATAAGGAGCACACAGTGCGCACTGAAGTTCTCATCATAATCCTGGCTATTTACAGATTGATATAGCTGTACAGAGCCTGACATATTCTCTGTTCCCAGCCAGATGAATCAGCGTTTATTCTCATATAACCCCCCCCCATGCCCACTCCTCAGCCTCTTTCAGTGCCGCTCTCCCCCTGCCCTTATTGTCTGCTTGATATGGACGAGCCAATCACGCCTCTCATCCTGTTTACAGCCTCGGAGGATTGGGAAAATGGCTCAATCATATGCCTTTTTAGCTGCTTGTTTTCTTGCTTCTGTTAATTTCCATAATGTTTTCACGCCTGTGGACTCGTGAAATAAAAGCCCAAGCCCTTTTAATGGGACTATGAAACAATGTTAGACCCTGGAGGGAAAAGGCACAAATTGTTTTTCTGTGATAATAACTTTAGTCTGAGTGTGATGGCAGATTGTGTTCTTTATATTTGCTGTTCCAGATACTCCAGCAGCCTGTACGAGACCTGGACAGAGAGCGTGGGCGAGAGATCTCAGTTCAACCTCAGCCTGCCGTTAATCAGCAGAGACCCCGATACTCAGCTGATCTCCGTCAACTTCAATACGCAGGTTCTTGCATGTAGAAAATTCTGATCCAAAACAGCTAGCCACACTTGTCAGTGCCGTGGACAGGAAGTGACTTATTATTTTGATGAAGTATTGAAGAAGCGTTGGAGCGTTTTCTGGCAAGCTGAAGGTCAAAAAGCTCCAGTAACAGTAGTCTTCAAGTAGTATGAAGATTGACTTTATTAACTTTCTTAGACCGACTCGTTTTGGCTTGTGGTCTTCATCAGGGTCATCAAGAAACGACTTCTGCTGCAATCAGACACACATTCAAAACCTGTCAGTGACAAAGACAACAGTGTTTAGAGTTGTAAAATGTTGGCAAACACTATTAAATTAAACTAAATTAGATGTTCTGCTTGTGAAAGTTTTGGCATGTCTGCCAGTGTTTCTTATTTCCCCGTCCACCTCTTCTTAGCTGGCATCCGTGCTGAGGGAAGTGAAGTATTTGGAGGCCAGACAGACCGAGGCCATCCCTGAAACTGCACTGCAGATCTACACCACCAGGGGGCAGCTGTGGCAGTATGTGTCCAACCTGGAACTCACCGTGGGCAGATACAACAAGGTGGGTTTAGATGGTGCTACAACAACATGCAACATGACCACTTTCGGCTGCTGTGGCCGTAAATACAAGTTCTTTACATTACCTCTAATATTTCCAACAGTTATCAAAGCCAGCGAAATCCAGAATTTTATAGTAGAAACGGGGCGTGTCTTGTCGAGGCGGCCGCCATGACAGACAGAATGATTATCGTTGCCAAAGAAACTCTGGATGTTACATCAAAGACCGTTGCATACAGAAGTGTGAGGGGGGTACCTGGGGAGTAGCGTCATCTTTTGCTATTGTTTTGATGGAGAGCCCCCTGGTGGTGGAATCTACATACTGTATCTTTAAGCATCAAGAAAGTTCTCATAAGTCTATCGCTTTGCCTTATAACATCTGCCTGCAGAGGAAGTGGAAATGTTTTTCAACCTACATAAACATTGTGCTGCTGATGAAATTTACTCACCAGATGACAAAACAATTAAAATATATTTTTTAAAATCATCAGAAGAATCAACATGATTTCCTTCTACATTACGGTAGCGCTGTCTCTGCAGGATCGTGCTGGTGCTGCTCTGCGTACAAAGCCTTTTTGTATCACTGATGCTGAAACTAAAACATGGGCCAGATAGTTTTGGTATTTAAGGATATGATTGGGTTCTTTGTCTGCTTCAGAGTAAATAAGGTTTTGTTTCATCTTCCATACATAAACACAACCTTATTATTTTTGTATTTA
This sequence comes from Labrus bergylta, assembly GCF_963930695.1. NCBI lineage: Eukaryota > Metazoa > Chordata > Actinopteri > Labriformes > Labridae > Labrus > Labrus bergylta. The sequence continues at coordinate 14,831,710 of NC_089215.1, read as the reverse complement.
TTCACATAGGATCCCTATTAGATGTACCATAAAATCTGATCTTAAGGATCCACATTTAATGCCTATTTTTTCATCTGAAAAGTGTGCTGCTTCTTATACACTGGTGCGACCAATAAACCAGAGTAAAATACTGACCAACCACGATCATTAGTGCAGACGCCACCATTACACACTGCACGCAACCTGAAGTGATTTCCCACGTGTTTAATTGCCCATTTCTCCTAATGAGAGGAAGAGCATCCTATAATGGAAGAAGCAGGTTCCTGTTCAGCGACACAACGCTCCTGCAGTCCTGTCCGTAATTCAAGATTCAAGATTAACTTTATTTGTCCCGCAAAGTGAGAAATTTGTCTTGGGCTCTTCACCCATGCAGCAGCCACAGAAAAACAACAATCAACATTGTTCACATTCAAACTAAATACATGTAGGCAGCAGCACAGGGCAGCCTGGGTCTCAACAGACCAGTGCCACCGGAAGGTTGTTCCTAATTGCTGTTCAAAGTGCAACAATGACTTTAAAGTAACTGCTGCAATTTTAAGAGAAAGGTTAGATCCTCTTTGACCGTTGCTCTCAAACCCATGGTGCTTAGAGGACGTATCATGAGTGTTTTTATCACCCAGTGTTTAGTAGCACTTTTGGGGTCATTTCCAGCTTTTACCTTGTTAAAATTTGCATTTGTTTACAAAATATCTAAAATGTTAATGGCTGGATTGCCACACTAACTTGCCTGCAGCATCTGCCTCAGGGCATCTTTTGCACTTTTTGTCTTGCTAGTGGTAAACATGTTTTGTTTACAGGTTTTTTTAAAAAGCATCACAGCCCTGTGAGGGTTTTTTCAAGGCTAAGATTCTCTTTCTGTCTAATGCTACTTCAGTATGTAAAATTTACGGCACTTATTGTTACACTTAATGACAGTCTTTGCATGCAGAAAGATAACACTTTGAGTTTTATTCTCAGGAAAAACTATTTAGGATGGGCATGGTGTGTATTTATTTACTTCATGTTTTAAATTATGTAGTTATGTAGTCAAGACCACACTAACCGAGGCCAAGACAAGACCAAGACATTTAGGGATCCAGATTGAGTCAAGACCAAGACCGAGGCAGGGCGAGACCGAGGCAAGACAAATACATTAAGGGATGTGTTTTCCTTCTAATTTGTTTTATTTTTTATTTTTTTATTTAACCTTTATTTGACCAGGAAAGAAACTCATTGAGATTAAAAATCTCTTTTTCAAGAGTGTCCTGGCCAAGACAGGCAGCAACACATTAACAGAGTTTCACACGGACAACGAGCAGCCAAGCATTTAAATACAAAAATACATAAGACACAAATAACAAATCCGAAAAGCAATTGTCCAATATCATCCACAAATACATCAGGAAGAAAATCTACAGCCAGATGTTTCTGCCTCCAAGTCATTTAACTTCCTCTTAAAAGCATCCAACGAGAGAAGTTCACAGTAATGACGTGAAAAAATAGCCTATCAGTGGTGGTCTTGACCGGTCTTGATTTAAAATTTGGAGTCCGCCCAGTCTTAGACCGAGACAAGACCGAATCAAAATGCTTTCGATTCTGAGATGAGACCAAGACCTCCTGGAGACCGGTCTTGAGACCAAGACAGATTTCGAGCAATACAACACTAGTACATAAATATGCTTCTCTCTTCCTCACACACTTTCGAAAACATAACTCCATTGTTGCTCTTAATGGGAACTGAGCATGTGGGCAAAATGGCAATTTCAATAATGTGGTATTAAACAATGTGAGAGCAATCAGAGCTGTAATTAACTCAGCCTCACAGAGGACAGCTCACCCACACGAATCACCGCTGACTCAACCAGATGATTACTTTTTAAAAACACAGCTTTTCACTGCTTCAGGTAGCAAAAAGTTCAAGTCCAATTAAGTCACCGCAACATGGAATGATCGTGCAACGGGGGCTTTAATGAGGACGACATCCTGTTTGACGCTCTGGGCTTTCAGTGGCCACACATCGAACAATATTTAATTAAAATGGTATTTCTGCACGCTCTTAATGTGGGCTGAAACTTCATCACGTTTTCTTTTAATTCTTCTCTGTGTGTGTGTGTGTGTGTGTGTGTGTGTGTGTGTGTGTGTGTGTGTGTGTGTGTGTGTGTGTGTGTGTGTGTGTGTGTGTGTGTGTGTGTGTGTGTGTGTGTGTGTGTGTGTGTGTGTGTGTGTGTGTGTGTCTGCAGGTGATGCTCTCTGTGCTGTCTGTGGAGAAACCTCTGGTTCAGGGCCAGCTCAGGGACATCAACGCTCAGCTCAAGCAGGCCGAGGAGAGTCTGAACTGGAACAGTGAAGGTGCCATGTTTTAACTTTCCCCTTTGTTTTTAAGGCATTTATGCCTTTATTTTTGTAGTGATAGGACAGTGGATAGAGTTGGAAATCGGAAAGAGAGAGAGAGAGTGTGGAACGACACGCTGGGAAAGGAGCCACAGGTTGGATTCAAACCCGGCTTTCGAGACACAGGGTCAAGCAGATCATTTACCATGAAATCCGATGTATAAGACGCACTTTTAAAGGGATACTTCACCCGTTGAAACATGAATCTGTATTGACATGGGGTCATACATGTAGTAGAAATGTGAAATACATTTTGAAGTTGGTGCCTTCTTGACCGAGAAAAGGCAGAAAGTGTCTTTTTGGCTCACGTGGATGAAAGACACCATATCCCAGAATGCACAGCACTGCAGGCCACTCCCACTAAGGTCCTCGATTTCAGAATCAGAAATACTTTATTAATCCCAGAGGGAAATTTGATCATTAAAGTTTCTCCAAAATATACAATATAGCAGTATAAATATAGTAATAAAAACATTTACAGACATATTTACTTCAACACATAAGATTTCTTCCAGAATTGATCTTGGAAATTCCTGGCATAAAACAGACTCTATGTCTGTGTCCATAGGCAAACAGTGAGAGCACCGACACTACAAGTCCACCCAAGCTCGAGCCGGTCCGGGCTCCTCGTCCTCACCGCCGGCGACAGGCAGGCCTTATGTCTCGGCTGCTGAGTTGGCAGCTGCCAGCGGCGGCCGGCAATATGGCAATATGGCCGCGAGACGGTTGCTGACGACAGGCCGGTCTTGTGTCACAGCGGCCCCGGCGGTCAGCACTAGTGGCCCCGGCGGCCAGCAGCGGCAAATCACGGCGCGACGACGGCAAATGCTGACACCAACACACAGTTTCATGCAATTTAAATAGACTTTAGGAAACAACAACTGGTTATGCCTAAAGCAGCAAAAGCTTTCTTCACACGTGTGTTTTCTTTATTATTATTATTAAATGGTATTGGCTTTAATAAACTACAAACCCATGTAGTTCAGGGCTTGTTTATTCGTATGAAATATTCACAGGTTGTAGTAGAAAAACTGCTCCCTGAATCCTCCTCCTGGTGTTTCTCTTCCTCTCTGTCATTTCTGGAGCAGAGCTGCTCTGTTGCTCTGACATGTGGCGTCAACAGAGAGGCTCTGCATTTTAAAGAACATAGAATAAGAGCAGCAGAGGTGTTCAATCATTGATAAGCTCTGCTGACACCCTGCTAGCAGGCCCACTCCAGGATTCCCAGCAGAACAAAGCTGGAATGAGAGGAGTGTTTACTACAGGTACAGGTCGATGCATTTTACTGTCTGTGGGAATAAACTCACAGTTCCTCTGCCGAACACTCAGAAAATATGAAGCATTTTCAGCTGCTTTATAATGTCCCAAGTGTGTGTTTGTATCCTGCTAAACTTATGGAAGCTTTTTTGTGCTCTCTAGATGTATTTGTAGCTATAAATGGAAAATCACAACAACTACTGTATGCATTTTCACAAATTTAATGATGTTTATGTTTTAAAGGTCACATATTCTCCTCCTTTTCAACAACTTTAAAGAAGTCTCAGAGCTCCTCAAAACATGTGTGTGAAGTTACTTGTTCGAAATCCACTCTGATCCTGTATTTGATCATGCCTATAAACCCCTCTATTTCAGCCCTGCTCAGAACAGACTGTTTCTGTGTCTGTACCTTTAAATGTAAATCAGCTGTGTCTGACCAGCAGACTCAGAAGGCAGACTCAGAGGGCAGAAGGCAGGTTACTGCCCTAATTGTCTTAAGGAGTTGTTTCACAAGAAGACAAATGAACTGCATATTTTTCTACATTTGAAAATATATTACGAATGTAGAAAAATGTGCTTCACAAGGGATAGGGTTAGGTTTTTTTTAAAGAAAAATATAATGTACAAGTCGGAAAGTGTTTCACTTGGTGCCAATAAGCTGTTTGAATGTTAGCAAATGTCTCCATTATAGACCCTACGAAGGACATTGAACATTTTCAGGTTATCCTGCTTAGTCACACACTCACACACTCCTCTTCTAGCTTCATTCTTTCAGTTATTCTCTCTCCTTTTAATCCTCAACTCCTCATCTCTGACGCACATTCTCCCCTGCAGGTGTTTGGCCGTACATCCAACAAGTGCGGGACTCCGTCTGTGACCTGGAAACTCGACTGCAGAGGACCAAGGACAACGTGGAGGAGATCCAGAGCTGCATGAAGTCCTGGGCCACCCCCATGTTTGAAAGGAAGGAGGGTAAAAAGGACGCGCTGCTCAGTCTGGAGGACCGAACAGAGAGGCTGGACCGGTTTTACGGTCTGATCCGGTCCTCTGGAGAGAAGATCCACTTTCTGCTTAAGGTGACTGATGCCTTGAAAAGAGATTTCTAGCTCAGCTGCCTGAAGGGGCCACATTGATTATTTGAATGTTACGCGAGAGAGTATCTGAGCCGAGCTGAGTGCAGCGTCTGTGTGATGGTAGAATTAATGCAGTGTGATCGGCAGAGTGATCGGCTACCTGAGGTTTGTCCGTTATTTCTCATTAGTTGTGGCGCACTTCTCCCCCTACAGGCTGTCAAATTGTTCCTTACTCAGCTTGAAATTCACCTGGAAGCGGTTGTATAGAGCTGTAGCACCTGGAAGAGCCTAAACGTCCCCAAACTTCATGAACCCTCACCCTCCTCTTTTATGCTGCCCAGCTCCTCCTACACAGCAGAAGAAGAAATGCCAGGGTTTTCTCCTGAATAGTGGACAAATTCATTGTGTAACCAAAGCGTAGCGTCTTTCCCGGCTATCGTTTCGGTCGCAAAGCAACTTGCAGATGATGGACGTGATTTGTCGAGGGTGCCCTTCCCTCAGCAAACCCGGCGCTCAACGCATCCTATTTGAAATCCTCTTTGAATCGATCTAGAATAAAAAGTAGAGCATGACTGATTATATGGGCTGGTATAAGCATGTCTAGTGATTATCGGTATTGGATGATTTTTGTATATATCTTTAATCCTTTGATCAGGTTTGTAGTTTGTTGTCAACTTACATGCATATGTATTTTAGGTTGTATAGATTCTAGAGATACAGAGAAAAATTGCTTCATAACAGGCAGAACTTCACATTAGGACGCTGGAATAGAGTCCTCACAGATGATTGACTTTCACTCACATTTCATCACTCTGCAGGGTTATTGTGGAGTCACAGGTTCCCTACTTTGCTTTGACATTTTCACATCATTTTTAAATGCAGTAGAAATGCTGATTCAATGTTTGTGTCTCTCTGCACCTCGCCTCAGAGTAACCTGGATCTGTTTAGAGCCGAGCCGACCTCTGACGAGTGGAAGGCCTACGTGGAGTTCATCGACGACATGATCATCGACGGGTTCTTCAACAGTGTCGAGTGCTCACTCAAGTTCTTCCTCGACAACACAGGTACAACAATCATGTAATTACACTATTATTTACTACTTTGTTGATTTGTGGTAAAACGATGGTGCTACTACTGATGTCTCAAAGCCAGACTGTTTCTGCCAACGCTGCATGTTGTATCCAAGTATTTAGCTGGGCTTCTTCCTCAGAGAACAAGAGACATCCTCCTCTTGCCAGCACCAACTTGGACGTCTTCTTAGCACCATCCTCAGGGGGTTTGATATCCGTTGGTTGTTTGCCTGTATTGGATGTCAGTTTGAATTAGGTCAGGACGTGAAGCTGGCAGGAGTTTTGTCAACCAGTTTAGACTAACTGGGACGTGTTTCAAATTGTAGCAGATTGTTGCCAGACTGCATTGTCTTCCCCTCATTTTACATTTTCTTCTGCTAGTTTTTCATCTTCCTCCTCTACGACTTGTCCGGGTCACAGTAATTTATAATTTTAATTTATTCTAAAGGGTCCAGAGAGCAGCTGTTTTATTCGAGGTCTATTGCTTTTGCTCTTCCCTTTCCTTCCATTTCTTTGTTTTTCTGCAACAATCAAATGATAAACCCATATGTTTATTTAGTGTAGTTTTGTAAAGATTTATTTTTTGGCTTTTTATGCCTTTATTTAAGAGATAGGACAGTGGATAGATTCAGAAATCAGGGACTGAGAGAGTGTAGAATGATATGCAGGAAAGGAGCCACAGGTCGGATTTGAACCGGGGCTGCACGCTGTAAGGACTACAGCCTCGGTACACTAACCACTTGTCCACCAACGCCCCTTATTTTTCATAGTTTTCTGTGCATTTTTTAATTATTAATACCATTTCTCTTTGGGTTTCCAGACCAGAGATCAGCTATAGCTCCTCTGTTTGAGGCTCAGCTGGACCTGAAGGTTCCTGACATGGTGTTCACTCCCTCTCTGGAGTTTGGATCTGGAGACAGTTTGTTAGACCTGGTTGAAAGTCTCATCAACGACGTGTTCAGGATCTCCTCACTAGTTCCACGCCTCGCCCAGCACAGCCCCTTCCCTCATTACCAGGTACTGATGCAGTAAAAAAAAAACAACAACATCAATCATCTGTCATTTTTTTACACGCTGAATATCTGAGAAATATAAAAATCTCCCCTCAGGCTGACATGGAGGACATGGCTGATCTGGCTGACATGCGGCAGCTCCTCATGGAGCGCGTGCAGGGCATCATGGCGACGTGCTGTGAGTTTAGAAACTCTCTGGAGCGTTACAGCTACCTGTACGTCGACGACAGGAAAGGCTTTATGCGTCAGTTCCTGCTGTATGGACACGTCCTCAGCAGCCAGGAGACAGAGGGTTACCCTGAAGACGGCGTCTCAGAGAGCCCGCCCACGCTGGATCACTTCAGACAGCAAGTCGACGGGTGAGTAAAGCACCAAATTACAACCCAAAATATTGAGTTTTTGAGTGGTGCCGTACTTCTTAGCATTTCCTTTTTATGATGTATTTAGCTTTACCTTTTGATATCAGATTTTTTACATTGTCCTGTCTTCATTAATCTTTAATTAAAACTATATTAACTAGATAGGACTTTTATCTATAGTAGGCATCTCAGGGTTAAAGAAAGATTTAAAGTTCAGGTTCCTCTTCGTACCCGAGTGAAATCTGTTGTTTCCTTTAATCTGCAGGTATGAGAAGATCTTCGAGGAGGTCCAGGCTCTGGAGCCGGTTCATGTGTTCCACGGGTGGATGAGGGTGGATGGTCGGAGCATGAAGAGCTGCCTGCTCAACATTATCAAAAAGTGGAGCTTCATGTTCAAACAGCATCTCATCGACCATGTTACCAACAGGTGAAGTCACTTATCACACTATAACACGCCATAATCAGAATAAGCTGTGTGGCTGATGTTAGCAACCTTTAGATTTCTAGCAACTTAAATTAGTTTTTTCTTTTGCTGTATAAATGGTTTACAGCCTGCTTTAAAAGGGAAATAGCAATTATCTTATTGAAATGATCAACTCTATTATGAGATATTGACTTAGCTTGCTTTTAACCAAGCCGAGTTATGTCTTAGTTTGATAGAAATAAATCAATAAATCTATCAGTCACCAAAAGGTCGTCTCTTTCGTTGTTCGTCTTCAAGTTAGCTTAATAAGTTTGGAAACTTACAAACCGATCTTAGCTAGCATTTAATAAATTAGCCTCTCCGATGGTGACATTTAGCCCTTGCCTATAGTCGTCATGGTAACAGTTGAATACACATACACATACTCCACATGCTAACAGTTAGCTAACAACATGCTCTGGAGACCCTAGCAGTGTCATATTTGTGCAGAACCTCTTTTGTCAACATGGGGGGTAGAGACTTCATTAAGAATGAACAGTTATTCATTTAACAATTTAGAAAATAAATGTCTTTGAAGATTAGACTCCGTCATGACGACTTCATGTACTCGGAGGGGTAATGAGGCTGACAGCAGGATAGGATACCCCCCGAAGGATTCTAGACCCTGGTGGTGGTTGTGATACCCCCCCTGATGGAGTATAGACCCTGGTGGTGGAGGTAATAGAAGATACAGGATGTGATGAGTAGTGGGTTTCTGAGGCTGTATCTGAACTCTGCTGAGCTGGACTGGAGGTGACTGGTGGCAGAGGAGGGTCGCAGCGATCACACTGAAATGACAAACTGACTGAGGAAGAGAGAACAGGTTTTAAAATGTGACTGCGGCAGGATGAGAGAGGCTGTGGCAGAGTCAGGATGGATTATGACTGAAAGAGTAAACGCCCCAAATCAGCTGATCGCCAGAGCAGGGAGATGGAGGCCGAGGAAGAGAGGGAGGGGCTAAGTTGAATGAAGAAATGTGTGAGAGAATATAACCAGTCTTCCTGCTTGAACATACGCTGATCTCCATTATGTTTTACAATGTGCAGTTTACACTTGGAGACCTTTTTTGGGCGCCAAAGTACACCAATCAGACTGCCGTACTAATGTGTAAATGAAAGCAGTTTTGTTGATTTCTCTTTTAGATACCATTAATGTTGCTTTCCAGGAGTTGGGGAACTTACAAGCGATACGTTTAAATGACTTTTAGGATCATTAAATTCTTCTTGTAATTAAAAAGTCAATTTTCATTATTTTCCCATTTTGAGACCCAACAGTAATCCTCCTTTAGCGTACACTTAAACTAAAGAGCAACAAACTCCTCCTTATCTAGCTGTAAGGAAAACTGTCTCTTTGAGGTTGATGACATCATTATTTCTTAGACTCAACAAAATGTCCTCAAAGGAGCAGAAGACATTACACATCTGGTTTCAGAGGCGGAGTCACGTCCCCCATGACACCTGACTGTTCTTGATCAAGGTTAATCTACAAATCAAATGTACTTTTAATGATCCTGTCCTACTGTGCGTCTGCAGCCTGTCCGATCTGGAGCAGTTTATCAGAGTGGCTGAGGCCGGCCTGAGCCAGCGGGTGGAGGAGGGCGACTACGGTGGCCTGGTGGGGGTCATGGGTGACCTGCTGGCTGTTAAGGAAAGACAAAGTACAACAGATGCCATGTTTGAGCCTCTTCAGCAAACTATCACTCTGCTGAAGGTGTACGAGCAGGAGCTGCCTGACGTAGTCTACAAACAGCTGGAGGTTTGGACTCATGTTTATTCACCTCAGATTATATTAACCAGCGACTTCTCTTTCAGCAGATACAGAGCTATTTGTCTTACTTTTTCTTTGTGTCTCTTGATCTCCTGTATCTGTTCTTTGCTCTTCATCCTCCCAATCCATCACCTGTCACTCCTTGCCTGAATCTCCCTCTGTCTACATCTGTCTGTTTATCTGTTTGACTGTCTGCAGGAGCTGCCAGAGAAGTGGAACAATGTGAGGAAGCAGGCCGTCTTAGTCAAACAGCAGGTGGCTCCTCTTCAGGCCATCGAGGTCACAAACCTGAGGAGAAAGTGTGCGTCCTTCGACGTGGAGCAGCACACCTTCAGGGAGCAATTCCGCAGCAACGGGCCCTTCAGGTAAGAAATATCAGTTTACTTTTATTACCCCCAAAATAATCATGAATAAACACTACGGAAACATGTGATTGTTTTTTAAGTTAATCAGCAGCCAAATGTTTTTCCTTTAGTTACAACCAATTAGCTCGTCTAGATTTGCTTTGTGTCTATTTAACTGCTGCCTACATTTTGTATTTTGGGAATATCTTCTCTATTTTGAAAACTGCCGTGTTTATTAAATGCACCCAACTTAACGGGAGGAGTTCAGGTTTAATGGTAGGTGGTCAAAAGAACAACAATTTGAAAGTGCATTTTTTTCTTTTTTATTTAACCAGGAAAGAAACTTGTTGAGATTAAATATCTCTTTTTCAAGAGTGTTCTGGCCAGTCTGAGTGTGGACAAAGAAGTCCATCCGACACTTGCAGACAACAAACAGTGATGAGGGAAGGATTTAGAATTAGTGATGAACCTCAGAGCGTTGTGAAACACAGAGTCCAGAGCATGTAAGCTTTGAGAAGAGGCGTGCACGTACTATAAAATATAATCACAGTCCAGCACACATGAAAGTGGCAACCAGTCTCTTCTGACAGCCAGCGACAAAATTAGTTTGATTCTATTGTTTCCTGTTAAAGTTTCCTAACTGCCCGCGAGCGACACTGCAAGCCGTTTTTACCGATCAAGGCACTGACACTCTCTTTTCTCTCTACAGAACTTGTTAGTTGTTTATTTTACACAGTGATATATATAAATCGGTGCATGAATAATATCAGCAACTGTATTGAAATGTTGACCTTTGAACCTCTGTCAACAACGGAGAAAAAACTTAATTTAGCTCACCGCAAGCCTTTTCTTGACGAGCCTTGATGTCGTATTGCTTGCGAGGGAAAACTGAAATTCACAGAGGAAAGAATTCAATATTGAACAGGTGGAGTGTAAACAATGAGCGTGCGATTATGTGCAAAAAGATTCAGGTGATGGATGCACTATTGCAAGATTAATGTTCAGTACAAACATTTATTTTTGCAACATAATTTCAGAAAGTGAAACTTATCATCTCCCATGAAAGAATAAAATACAACGTTTCTTAGGCGAACATTTTAAGGGAGAGCATAATTATGCTCAAAGGTCAGAATAGTTGAACCTTGACCATGAAATTGAGAAAAGAATTTGATGCTATTAAACAGTTGATAATTGTCGACTGAGGGATTCAGCTACAAAGACTACCACACTGCTGGGTTGTTGTCGGATGCTTTAAAGGAATATAAATGTGTATTAGTGGGTTGTGGAGAATGAAAGCCTTTTACAGCGTCTATAACTACAAGAAAGCTATCTCTGTCAGTATGTACGTCAGGTTTAAAGTCTTATCCTAGAAGATGTAGAAGTTGATCTGACAGAGAGCCAGACAACAGGACAAAGCTAACCCTCTTACAGTTGGCTTGTTCCTCTTTTACCCCCTCAACGTGTGTCCCTCTCTAGAGAGAAGAAAGATTATCATATCTAACATTCAAAGAAGTGTTTTAAGACAAGAGGCCTGACTGAGATGCTTTAAAGGAAGCCTTAGAGGGATAAAGTGATCAGTTCTGGAGAATCATCCGTCTTTAAATAGATCAAGTGGTCTCGTTGGTTTTATTCACAAAGGAGCAAAAAGTTATGAGAGACCGCATACATAAAGTAAGAACATTTAAATGGAGAAGAAGAACAAAGAAACTGACTAAAAGCTGAACAAGCTTTGTGTTCACAGCCAAACTTCTCATTTGTTCTCTGAGATTAAGAGATATAAGTAATGAAACTATAATTTAATACTTCAAGATACGCTTACAGATGATTTATCCAAAGACATATTTTCTAAGAAAATATTCTCATATTGTCAGTCAGTGTCTTTTATTTGATTCAAGCCCGATAGATAGATCTTTTAAATGAGGAGCGATAGATTTTATAGAAAAGATAACCTGGTGTATAAGAAGTACTTCTGATACCTAATCTTTCATCTGTAAAGTTGGCTGCTTCCTTTATGGCGATGTAAAATACTGAGACGTGCACCGCCACTACCACGAGTACAGCCCTCACCATCACAAACTGCACACGACGTGACGCAAATGAAAATCCACTCCCATTCATTGTGTATTGCAATATGTGCTAGGAAAAATAGCGACGCTGACAGCGCCACTTTTTACCATCGTTTCTCTGTCATGAAGTCATCATGGTGGATTTAAAGCAAATGGGGGGTTTACTGGTCAGCAAATAAAGCTTGTGTGGTGCTGGTTTGATTGAAAGACTCCTCAGCTCAACTACCGTACTGTAGCTAGTACTAGACCAAACTCCGCAAAGGGAAAACACACGGTGCTAAAAGAACGACACAGCTGCACAGAAACTGACCGTTGTTGACTTTTCTGAACTTGATAGAAATCAACATGCAGGAAGACAGTTTAAACTCCCAAAATCTGACTGTGCCTTATACACCTGTGTGAATATGTTTCAGATTTTACGGTAATGATGATTACTGACATGATGGCTCATACAGTGACCTTACTTTTGTTATTGAGTATTATATATTAAACATTGTCCACAAGTTTTAAGTTTCCAGAAAGTCAGGTGAGACCATTTTCAAAACTGAAATTTTCTGCATTAAAAGTTCTGTAAAAATAAACTGAGAATACTCTGAATTAATCTAATATCTGTCATAAATATCAAACCTCTCTGCTATATCTGCGCCGCTATATAATTTTTAACCAGTTTTAAATGTTTCCAGGGACAAGTTACACCTGTTGGTAAATAGGTAAACAAAGCTTTGTAGTTCTTGATGTATAAGACAACAATACTGCAAACTTTCAATGTCACTCCTTGTAAAATCAGGAATATAGGACGCAATCTGTTTTTGAAGGTCTCTCAGAAAGATTTAAAAAAAAAGGTTAAGCGTGACGATTTCTATCGTGTTCAGAAAAGTCTACAACGGTCAGTTTCTGTGCAGCTGTGTCGCTCTTTTAGTTTTGTCTGTTTTCACTTTGTGGAGTTTGCACTCCTACTAGCAATAGTATGGTTGTCGAGCTCTCAGCCTGCAGGGAAAGTTGTGAAGTACAGACTCACCGCTGGTCACTCGTTAACTTTAGTACAGGACTCTTTTAATCAGAAGAGCACCCCACAAGGTTTATACACTGAACATAAGCAGTGCAGCCAGCCTGCTCTGTGTCGCTGTCTTCCCTAGCTCAGCGTGCAACCAGCTTTCAATACACCATGAATGGGGATGAATTTTTAATCATGTCAGGTCGCACGCAGTGTGTGATGGTGGCTGCTGCACCCGCGGTGATGACAGAGCGTGTGTGCTGGTGTATTGGTTGCCAACTTTTAAGATGAAAAAAGTATCAAATAATCTAAGACAGATCAACAAGAAGAGTATGCAATGTGAGGTGCGAAAAGGCATCAGACAGCAGCAATGCTATAGGGTAAATCTTTTGTCTTCTTCTGATTCTTTTATTGTGTGCTATAAGAAACTTTTAAATAGTTTGGCTGAATCAGATATTGCATGGGAGAGGTTGAAATAAAGTGTTACCGTTTGATTGACTTGTTCTGGGTTCATTAAAGGAAACGCTGTTCCCTGAGCGAGTCCCTTTGAAGAGATACAAGCGTCACCTCTCTGCCTCCTCTCTTGATGTTGGAGAAAGAGTTATCTCACATCCGACAGGGCTAATTGAATCTTAACAAAGGGATAATTAATTCATAGGTGGAGATGCTTCGTCATAACGTCTAATTGTCAGATTAGTTATGTGTGTAATTGGTCTCTTAATAACCTGGTGATTATTTTCCCATTAATGTCATGGAAGTCATTGTTAATTGTCACAGTGTGCAGTTAGCACCAGAGACTCCGCTGCAGCCAAGTCAGGCTTGGCAAACCTGCAGCCCTTCATTACCCAAACACAGCCTGATTTACACTGCGCTGAGTAAATGTGTGTGATGGTGCCTGTGTGGGCTCAGGTTTGACAGCAGGAGCCCCTACCAGATGTTGGACGAGTTCCACCGGCAGATCACAGAGCGGGAGGCGGTGATGGCCTCCCTGGTGGAGTCCGCCAGTCTGTTCGAGGTCACCGTCTCTGAGTACAAGCAGCTCCGACAATGCAGGTAAGGCCCAAAGTAGGAAAGGAAAAAAATACCCGGAGCTAGTGCCAAATTCAAAACTAATGAGCCGTGATAGCAGAGAGGCTTTTTAACATTCAGAGTCAGTGTGGTTGATTTCCCTTTCTCCCCCCTCCTTCATCCCCGAGGCGTGAGGTGGGCCTACTGAAAGAGCTGTGGGACATGATCACAGTCGTGGAGTCATGCATGGCGGCATGGAGGACGACGCCCTGGAGGGAGATCCACGTGGAGGACATGGAGCTGGAGTGCAAACGATTCTCCAAAGATATACGAGGGCTTGATAAAGAGGTGAGGGAGGTGGTTTAAACGGCAGAAACATCGCCTTACTTACTGAACCCATCAGTGAGTTCTAATCCTGCTTTCCTTTTCTCTTGTTACAGTTAAGAGAAAAAAAAAAAATGTGAATGTGAAATAAGCAGCTAATCAAGGTCAGATTCTAGATTAGATTCTTGGACTGTATGAAAGAGCTTTTTCACATCAGGCAGGATTGTCTCGTACCGTGTCTGAGCACGATTGCTCTTCCAGCTGGTCTGCGTTCACATTAGTAACATAGTTCCGTACCTGAGTACACTTGACTATGTACACACTCTGATACAGCAGGTGGCAGTATGCACGTAGTTAGTTTGTAAATACGCCAAGAAGCAGAAAGAGAAAGAAGCAACCATGGCAACCACTAGCGAGCTGAATCCGTCCTGCTAACTGTCTATGTTTTTGTTATTTCTGAGACAACGACCCGCTTCCTACTTCCACATCTATCGTGCAGTTCAGAGGATGAAACGGGCTGAGATAAGACGGTTTTGAAGCCTCATGAGCTGTTTAGAATTCCATCATACAGCGGTCCACTGATCAAATGAACCGGACTTGGGGGTCAAGTATACTCGGTCCTGACGTGAAAGCAGGGTTCAGGTTTCAGGGCCTGCTTTCTTTCTCTAATGTGATGTTCATTTTGTCTGTTAGAACAATTTATAAACAAATGATACCACATAAATATCGCCATTATGTTTATTATTCAAGATCCGAAGGCAACCTGATCCAGGATCAAGCTTCGATTCTCCATGACCTGGATTACTGAGAACCTAAACGGACATCTTGCCTGGACTCTTTTAATTTAAGGCTCTGAGCTCACCTGTCTCTGTCAGAGAATGTTGTTCTGACTCCTGGTCTTTGTGTCTGATAGGTCAGAGCCTGGGACGCCTTCACAGGTTTGGACAGCAGAGTAAAGAACCTCCTGGTCTCTCTGCGAGCTGTGGCGGAGCTCCAGAACCCGGCCATACGAACCCGACACTGGCACCAGCTGATGGCTGCCACAGGAGTCCGCTTCACCATGGACCAGGTCTCCTGTTTATTCTACAGATAAGAACTAAAATCACACTACAGATGAAGTTCTGTTAATAACAATGGGTGAATTATGAGCCCTACATCTTTTCTTTTTAAAACAAGCGATGGTTTTAATAACGTGCCAGAGATTTAACAGAAAACTTAAAGAGCTCATACACAAGCTGCCATTTCCTCCAATTAATTTCTTATTTCCTTCCCCAGGTCAGTCTGTAGCCTCACTGGACTTATTTGTACTCTTTGTTCTGCTGCAGCTGTTCAGTTTGAACAAAAAGTTATTACAAAGACTAAATTGGCCTTAGTGAACTCGCGTATAATGTACCCTAAACTCGCTGATATGCTAACACGTTTCACCTGCAGGAAGCAGATCAGAGCAGCAGCTGCTTCAGACTAAGACAGTTAGAGCTTCTGCCGGTTTATTCCTTTATAACCCACTGACCGTTAAATGATGGTCTGCCTGAAAAATAAAACAAATGACTACTTTTTATCTCTATACTCTTGCATAGATATTGAACATAAACTTAATACGCCTTAAGGTTAACCAAGAATGACTCAGAAAGAGGAGACACTTAAAAATGGATGCCTCACAATGTATTGAATTGTTAAACCCCAAGCTTTATTTAAACAAACTCCTTCCCCATCAGGAAATTATCTAATTTAAGAAACAAACAAACAAAAGGACTGGAGATCCGGCTAAACCGAATAAAAGAGGGGAAAGTTCCGAGCCAACCACGCAATGGGCCGTTGCTCTCGGCACCTCCCCCTAAACTATCTCTTAACAAAACGTTTCTACAGAAACAAAAACAAACGAAAATAGGACTACCGGTCTCTCCAGCCAAAACTAAAATAACAAAACCCAGCAATCTGAACATGCATGGGGGAAAACCAGAACAAACCTGGAACAGAGAGAAAGCAACAGGGAACAATTTAACGACAAAAGAATGAGCACCTCACAACGCTGCTGCTCACAATGTTTGTGTGTCTGCCTGCCCCGTCTCTCCCACCTGCCTCCTCTAAATCCCCCTCTTCCTCCCTGAGTGCAAATTGCTGAGAAAAGAAAAGGTGAGAGGGAGAGAACAAATGGTTTATTGATATTGTTGGTCTTGGCCTGGCCTTTTAACTGAAGTTTGACGGTATTTGATAGCAACAGAAGTTTGTGATGATGATTGATACTTATCTTGTTTAAGAACATAAATACATTAACATTAAATAAAATTTAATATTACAATAAATTAAATAAAACAGTATTTTTCTTAAGATAGCATTTGCAGGGGTGCAGATGGCCTAGCGGTTAAGTTGCGCCCCATGTTCGGCGACTCTAGTCCTCCAAGTGGGCGGCCCAAGTTTAAGTCCGGCCTCTCGCTCCTTTCCCGCATTTCATTCCCCACTCTCTCTCTCTCTCTCGCTCTCTCTCTCTCTCTCTCTCTCTCGCTCTCTCTCTCTCTCTCTCTCCCTCTCTCTCCCTCTCTGGTTTCCTACTCTGTCCACTCTCCTGTCTCCAATTTAGGGAAAACGCCCAAAAATAAATTATAGTAAATAATAAATAATAGAACCTTATATCGCTGACATATGGCTGTGTGGTCAAGAGGTTCACTGTGAGACTTCCACCTGCAGGCAGTGAGTGTTACTGCTGCAGAGATCCTCTTTGGCAGCAGGTGGCTAAAGTATCATAACGGAAGAAGCGCTGACTTTTCCTGCTTGAAATGAAAGTTTGATTGAAACAGCGAGTGCAAAGTCTCTGTCTGTGCAGCGCCACATTTTGATTATAATAACCGGTTTCTGCTGTTTCTCATTAATGACACTAAACTGAAAACAGCAGGACGCCAGCGGCAATCTGTCACAGATATCATCGTATTATAATAAGATGTAGGTTATTTAAATTGAGACCAGAGTACTTATAAGGTTTCCTTTGAGCAGGAGACGACCTTGGCCGACCTGCTGCAGCTGAACCTGCACTGCTTTGAGGAGGAGGTCAGAGGCATCGTGGATAAAGCTGTGAAAGAGATGGGGATGGAGAAAGTCCTCTCTGAGCTCAACTCCACCTGGACAGGTACAGGAACCAGTAGCACAACCAGGTGCTAACAGCTATGGATGGACTCTCATTTTAGCTTATGATCCAAGACTGTATAATAGAAGTGAAAATAGCCGCTTATTTCCCTCCTTTTTTAAAAGTTTTTTTAAGTAGCAGATAAGAGGAAGTAGCTTAAAGGCAGGGTTGGTAATTCTCTCCAGATCCACTTTTTAAGATTTTGGTTGAAATTGTCTTTAGGTCCTGACAGAAATTAATAACACATGTTCTCCGGAAAAGGAACGAAGAAAATCTGTCATTTGTAACAGTTGTAACAGCCCCCTGGTGGTGGAACAAACTTCCAAAATCCATTTGATCTGCAGAGTTAAGAAAAAGCTTGAGACCCAGCTCTTTATGAACACCTCAAATTGTAGAATAATGATCTTCATTTTGTAAATTATTGAGCGTTCTTATAGACAGTCTATGTGTATAACTTATTGAAGAGTTTTTTTTTTGGACTGGTGTAGGCATGCAGTTCCAGTACGAGCCTCACCACAGGACCGGGATTCCTCTGCTGCGCTCAGACGAGGAGCTGATCGAGACGCTGGAGGACAACCAGGTTCAGCTGCAGAACCTCATGTCATCCAAGTACATCGCCCACTTCCTGGATGAGGTGTCGTCTTGGCAGAGCAAGCTGTCAGTGGCCGACTCCGTCATCTCCATCTGGTTCGAGGTGCAGCGGACGTGGACTCACCTGGAGAGTATCTTCATCGGCTCGGTGGACATCCGCTCACAGCTGCCGGAGGTTAGAATCGTTGTTTTTATACTGTTGAGACAAAATTCTTATCATCAGATCTGATGCTGCCACCAAATCTGTGCACTGATTTGATTTATGAATCGATATTTAAGTTCGATACAATTTTTTTCTCTTCGCTAATATTACCAGACAGTCGGCAGCTCTCAGAAAGTAAAAGCAAAGCAGCTTCTTACATTAGCTCAGGTCGTTTCTCGCTGCTCTGATTGTTTTTCTTGAAAGGGTTCCCATTGTTAAAAATGTATTTTATTCAGAGCACAATTATTCACAGAGGTTTCTTCCTCTCCAACTATTATAAATACACGGATTAAGAGCATCAAAATTCACAGAATTCAGAAATTCTCTGTAAAAAAAATGTGGACTTTGTTCAAGTTCATGAAAACAACAACACTCATGAGCATACTAACGACCCCAACCAACTCTAGAAGTCTTTTGGATTCAACTTGAAAGAGCATTTTTTTTCTTGTTTAAAGCCTTCTCTCCAACTCTTTGGCGTGGTTTCAGGAACGTGGTTTCAAGAAAAATTACTGATTGATGACATTTATGGGGTGCTCTGGTAAACTCCCAAGTTCACATGGATCTGAACCATCGTCTGCTACCGATGTTAGAACAATAACTACCATACAACGAAAATACAAGCTTTTACTGGAACACTTCTCGACATACCAGCACAGCCGTAACAACACATTTTACCACTCTAGTGCGCCCCCTATTCCCCATAACCATCATAGCACATGGCACTTAACAGAGCATGCTTCTATAGAGAGGCTGAGATCTCCCTGCAGCAGCTCTTTGCTGCATGTAATCCCGTCATTTCAAGGAAAGTGACAAAAAAGTCTGCTCCAAATGTCCTAACGTCCAGGTGAAAGCAGACTCTTACTGAAAACTGTCAAAATGTTTTGACCATATTTATCATTGGTTATCATCAGAGGGACTTTTTTGTTCTTCAAATTGCTGTATTCATCGTCTGCATTTCTCATGTGAAGCTACTGTTCTAAGATTTGCTTTTTTCTCTCACCGCGGTCTCTCAGCTTTCTGTGTATCTGATTCAAACACTTCTGCTGCAATGCTTATCAGGATGCAGGGTTTTGATTGGTTGAAGGGGATTGCGTAAGATACTTTACAATACATGCATTGTCTGTCAATGTCCCGATCTTTTCTCTGGAGTCTGGCGTAGCTGCTCCTTCTCATCCAGCTATGAACAGAAGAAAATATTTATTTAAAGAAATGTTAAAATGTAAAAATACAATTTAAATGACTTTTTTTTTTTCTAACCCTAGTTGTATTATTTAGGTGAACTCACACAGAGTTGATACTAGCTCTACAGCTATATAACTGAACGCTCTTATGCGTGCAGGTCTTCCCCTGTGCCCTTGTCGTTGCCATATGAACCCAGATAGCTTGACTCTCATAGCTGTTAATTAAGACGGCATTAATTGGCTGGCTCTCTCAGTTTAGGAGCTGAGATTACTCCACTTTTTAATTGCTCCCACGATGATCCAACTGTGCTTAAACCCAGATGTTTGCTATTAAACGGCTGATTCTCTCCTCTCTCTTCGGGGACCCTTAATCTGCTGGCCGGGCTCCCTTGTGGAATGCTTCGCAGGACTCGAGGCGCTTCGAGGGGATTGATGCTGATTTCAAAGAGCTGGCAAACGCCGTGCATCAAACACCCAACGTGGTGGAGGCCACGAATAAACCCGGCCTTTTTGGTAAACTGGAGGACATCCAGAGCAGGTGAGAGGTCCCTGTTTCTTCTTCTTTAGTGTGTTATCAGGGCCTTTTCTACTGGGATTTCACTGACTGTGTGTTTATCTGCAGGCTCTCTCTGTGTGAAAAAGCTTTGGCAGAGTATCTGGACACCAAGCGTCTGGCCTTCCCGAGGTTTTACTTCATCTCTTCCGCTGATCTGCTGGACATCCTGTCTAACGGGACCAACCCACACCAGGTGTCTCCTCTAATTTTTGCCTGAGGGGTGTGATGATTTAATGAGTTAGAAAAGCTTTTTCCACCATGTACAAAAAAACTTTCTGCAAGTTGCTTTTAACAGTTTGATAAAATTGCATCATTTAGCTCTTAAGGTGCGGACTCTTGTTATACCTGCAGTGTCCACACAGGGGCACTGTGGCTCATTATTTTGCAGCCTGCATCAGGATATTGTCTCATGCATTTCCACCTTGAAGAAATAAATCACAGTTAAGCACAACTTGCCACTAAATCTCCCTGAGAGGAAGTTAGCCAGCGTGCTGCAGAACACGGGTCCTGCCCTTCTATAAATGATTCAAAAAACAGTAATGAATTGTTATTTATTTGCACAAGCAGCAGAGAAAGGCCCAGTCAGACTATGAGCTGAGCGTTAATGCAGCTGTGTGTGTGTGTGTGTGTGTGTGTGTGTGTTTGCTTGCTCAGGTCCAGAAGCATCTGTCTAAGCTGTTTGACAACATGGCCAAGATGAGATTTGAAGCAGATGAAGAGGGGAATCCTTCTAAGATCGGTCTGGGCATGTACAGCAAAGAGGAGGAGTACGTCTCCTTTAATCAGACCTGCGACTGCACCGGACAGGTAACATTTTAGCACCTGTCAGCCAAGAAATCTGAGTGCCTCCACAGTGTGGATGCGAATCACTTTCATTTCCACGTCTGGAGAGAACGCCTTGCATTTCAGTTTATCCCTTTTTTCAAATTTTAATATCTTAAAATAAAATGTATTTTGTCAGGCTTGTAGTGAAGGAGAGGAGTTTATTACATCGCTTGAAAGGTTATTTACAAACAACCATGAAAGGAATTCATTGATTTGCTGTCGTACCGTCCTGAAAACGATGAAGTGCAATTAACAATCAGTAATTGAATACTTGTGTATCCCATTGATGTTTTTTTTATGTCACAAGAGAAATGACTTTACACCTTCAAAACACCTACTGCGGGTGTTTTGTGTTAATCAAACAGTTAAGAGTTAACAAATCTAAAGAACATCCACGCTGTACCTGGAAAAGTGCTAAGATGATGAATACCTTAAAGGAGAGGCTGAAAAAACGAGATATTACTACTTTTCTGTTTTCCAAAAAGACAAAATTCAGGATTTCTGAAGACACATTCTTCATGAAAGTTGAGTGATCATCATGTTTGTCCAGATATGTTACACCACCGAGTGAGAAATGTAAAACATAAATCTACTGATGGAAAATACTCTCATTGCTATCTCGTGTTTATCAACTATCGTATGAATGTATCATAAAACAAGATGAGATAGCACTTAATTAATCCTGAAGGAAACTCTATTTTCATTCTCTCTTTTAATTTACACTTTGTTTAACTCTTAACACATGATGTGCAGCAACAGACAAGAAGAAAAACAAACAGAAAGACGACAACAGGCAGGAAACAGAACACATGAATAAAAGGAGAACAACAATTGGTTGCAATAATTCAGTGAGCTGAATCAGTGCATGAAAACCACAATTTTGCATCGATTATCTATACCGCGTTTCCCATTCGGGGTCGCGGGGGCTGGAGCCAATGCCAGCTGTCATTGGGCGTGAGGCGGGGTTACCTCCTGGATTGGTCACTAGTCAATCACAGGGCTGACATATAGACACAGACAACCAGCCACACTCACATTCACTCCTACGGACAATTTAGAGTCAGCAGTTAACCTAACGAGCATGTCTTTGGACTGTGGGTGGAAGCCGGAGTACCCGGAGAGAACCCACACATGCACGGGGAGAACATGCAAACTCCACACAGAGAGGCTCCTGTCTGACCGGGATTCAAACCAGGAATCTCCTCACTGTAACCACTGCACCACCCTGCTGCAGCCCTTAATTTTGCTGTGTCAATATTGAATATTACTCAACTGAACAATTATGTTTGAGGAAGATAAAATACATTTTAAGCATCAGATACTGTAAAATCCGGTGAATAAGACACACTTTTAATACCTATTTTTTCTTCATAAAAGTTGGCTGCTTCTTATCTACCAGTGCTACCAATATACCAGTATGAAATGCTGATACGCTGTGATTACCACGGTAACATCCGCCACCATCACACTGCACGCACCCGACCTGACTGGGAAACATAGCGACACGTACCACCAGTCTGGCTGCTCCCTCCCTCATGCGTTGAAAGCAAACGGTGTGCTGTGCTCTTTTGATTAAAAGACTCCTATATTAAAGTAAACGAATGACCAGCGGTTATTATCATGACTCGCAGGCCGTCTGTATTTCACAACTTTCCCTGCAGGCTGAGAGCTCGACTACCGTACTGTAGCTACTAGGAGAGCAAACTCCACAAAGTGAAAACAGACAGAACTAAAAGAGCGACACAGCTGCACAGAAACTGACCGTTGTAGACGTAGCTGAACACAACAGAAATCGTCACGCAGTAAGACAGTTGACGATCCCTAACAAAAAATAGAAAGTCTTACATTGTAAACATTTAAAATTATACTTTTAAACCAAATTTGTCTAAAAAAATCTACCCAAAATATTTTGAGTTTTAGTCTTGATTAGGATTTTTTTTAAATGGGAAATATGTAGGCTGCATGTGTGAAGTGGTTCTTCTATAAATTATGTCGGTTTAGCTAAATGCAAAAGACATTTATTATCTTTGTTAGACGTTCTGCTGTCCGACTCTCTGTCTTGATGAATGGGACAGATGAAGGAATTCACTTACCTGCCCTTTCCTGTAACAGAAGAAAACATATCAAATATAGACATCGCTATAAGGCAGACTAATGAAATGGAGTCTGTCGACGTTGCCCCCCGGGTTTTGCATATCAAAGCCCATAAATCCATTAATGTTCCATTACGTCCCGTAGTATTTGCATGACTCCACTTCCACTCTAATGCTTATTAATGACCTCATTAAGGTCCATTGATAAGAGGGGCTGTCGGTGCTCACGTGAAACACATTTTAATGATCTTCTGCGTCTATATTAATGGGCCTTTCTCCGGGATTTTCTGTCTGTTTTGTGCTCAGGTGGAGGTGTGGCTGAACCGGGTCCTGGACACCATGCGCTCCACAGTCCGACATGAGATGACGGAGGCGGTGATGGCCTACGAGGACAAACCCAGAGATCAGTGGCTGTTCGATTATCCAGCTCAGGTAAACAGACTCAGCGGGATGTTTGTGTAGATTTAACCGACCACACTCACTTTTTTGGGGATTTTTCACATTAGTGGCCTCGTCCGACATCTGCCGGATTGCCAGCATTATCACGTCTGTGCCTTTTTTTGATGTTTCAGTCCACTGCACACGCTCCCTAATGCTCTACATACACAGATTCTGTTGAATATTTTAAACAGCAAAAAGCATATGACAGTTTGGATAATGGAATAACAAAATCAACTATTTTATTTATAGAGACATTTAATGTTTTGAACGGCAAAATGGCCCGGATTTTGAGGTAGCAAAATGGCCATGAAACCAGCTGTAAAGGGTTTAGATTAGATTACAAGAACTTTATTGGCTGTCCCAACAGTGAACAGTGATTTTTCCTTGTCCCCCCCCACAGCACAACTCCTTAGTCTTTGTGATGTTTAGCTCAAGTGAGTCTCTGGACAAAGTTGTTGACTGACTGCTTGTATTGGGTCAGTGCAGTGGTGCCAGTCAGGTGAGCCACGAGGGCCGTGTCATCTGCATACTTACACCGAACTTCCACCAGATACCTGTGCATTGTGTGTCTGCTGCGGTCCGTTTCAGCTGCGTGCACCCTCGTCCGTCGACACCCACCGGCTGCGTTCTCCGTCCGCAGCACGGAGAGCACAGCTGTCAGCTGGAGTGCCGGGACAAAAGAATTTCAGCGATAATTAAACAAACTAACTGGCGACAGTGCAAGATAATACGATGTATGTGGTATAAAACTCTATATAAACCTTATAGACACATAAACAAACACACAAACGGTAATTTTTCTGTGTCTGTCACTTTGAGGATTGGGATTATGGTGGATTTCTTTTACTGGTTGGGGACACACCATGAATCCAAAAGGTGCTGTAACAGTCTGGTGAGAACCCCACCTTGCTGGGTAGAGCAGTCCTTTAGCACCCTGTCTCTAACCCTGTTGGAGCCCAAGTTCTTGTGTGGGTTGACTTTGTGCAGGATGGAGGTCACCAGCTGTTCATCAATAGTGAGGGCTTGGTGGGTGGAGCTGGGGGTTGGGCAGACCCAGTTGATTGGTGTCCCGCTGCTGTTGTTAAACTGGGTGAAGAGGTTGAGTTTCTCTGCAAAGGAGGTAGAGTCCAGGCAGTTAACTAGTACAGGTTACTGGCTCTGCCCATCCCACGCCTTGCATTTCCAGCGGTTCATTTCCGTGTTTCTGTAGTTGAACTTAGCCAGCCTCGCAATCCGTCTGAACTCTTTCTCTAATTCCCGTTATCCTGAGTTTGTCTCCTTGTAAAAACGCACCTCTCTTCTGGACCAGGCAGATTTTAATTTCCCATTTGTTATTGTTAGGGTGGACGGTTGTTTGTTTGGTGACGGCGTCCTCACAGAATGTAATAAAGGAGGTAAGTACATCTGTCAACATGTTGCGATCAGTCCCTCAGTCATTAAAAAACTAATCCCAGTCAGTCAGTCCAAACAACCTTTTAGTGTTTCAGATTCTTCTTTATTCCAGACCCTGATGGTTTTTGTGATTTTTTGGGTTTACCTGTTTTCAGTTGCGACCTGCACTTGGCAGTAACCAGATGACATTGTGGTCAGAGCGGCCAATAGGAGGGCGTGGTTTCGCAATGTATGCATTAAGGATGTTGCCAAAGAACAAGTCCAGAATGTTCTGCATCCTGGTGGGAGTTGGGACATATTGCTTCATATTGGGCACATGTGTGGTGATGTCACATCTGTTAAAATCCACCAGTAGAAACACTTGCTGCTCTCCAGTTTGATTGACAGCTCCGTTATAACAATCAGCTACTGTATGTGCTCAGCAGCTAGGCTGAAATCAGGCCCTGGTACATATACACTAAGATGACAGTAATCTGGGAGAACTCTGGGGCTAAACAGTGTGGTCTGAAGGAAACGGTAATTAGTTCATAGTCAGTCTCCATCACTCCAGTGTGTTGCCCACTTGCAGTTAATAGCCATGCAGATCTGCCCCCAATCGACTTAGACATTTTTGCCGACGCATGGTAAATTGTCCAACTTAACAGCAGAATAAAGGTTTAAAATAAAGCTTTCTCCTTAATATTCTAAAAGACACTTA
This sequence comes from Labrus bergylta, assembly GCF_963930695.1. Lineage (NCBI taxonomy): Eukaryota > Metazoa > Chordata > Actinopteri > Labriformes > Labridae > Labrus > Labrus bergylta. The sequence goes on along the minus strand of NC_089215.1, from coordinate 14,806,506 downwards.
ATATTATTCATATTTAGGGGTGCAGCTGATCTGACTGACAGCTTGACACGTCTTACCTGTTTAACTCTGCGTGTTACTCGTTTGACCAAAAGTTAGTTTGAGATAGCATTTCCATCGTAGCGATCACCGTTATTGGGTTTAATATCTCAGCAACAGATCCACAGAGTAACGTCCCTAAGACTACATCAATGTGTAAAACATTCTTTCATTCAGACCCACAACATTGAAGAAATAGGGCCCAGGATGAACGCATCTTTGAATTTCCTCTGAAGTTGTACAAGACTGAAGATTTCCACTCACAGAAAGCAACAGTTTATAAAACTGATGAAGGGCTTGAGAGCAATGTTGAAATCAAGTCCAGGATCAATAGTGTTTACTTAATTATAGCTGGTAAAACAAATTACGCAGTGCTGAATCACTCTTTACTTATTTATGCGAGCATCTATTTTTTCCTCGACTGCAGATAAATATTTTAAGAGAAAAGAGTGTGAATCCTTACTGAAGTCAACAGTGTAAGAGTGTTTCTGCAGAGGGACACCTTTAATAAGAAAATAGCTCCGTGCAAATGTGTGTGTTGAGTCCGTGTGTGTGTTCTTCGGCTGTTTATCGAGGCCGCAGCTCATTACGTAGTCAGGTCCTCTGCTGATCCTGGTTCTGCCCTCCAGACACTCTCTGCAGGTGAAGGAGAGCTCAGAGGAGCAGATCAGAGGTTTGACTACCATGAGATCACTGAGCTCAGTATAGACATGATGTCATAGTGTTATCGGTCATAATAGCATGACAAAATCTTTAATTCATACCCAAAAAACAACTACTACAGCTACTTACATACCTTCTCTGGTCCAAACAAATCCAGAGCATTCAGGACCAGAATCTAAAGTTAGAAGGAGGACATACTGGCTGCTGCATTGTTGTCAGAGAAGCCAGCACTTCAACATAGCATGTTTCCTTAATGTCTGATCATACAGTAAGGTCACTTTATCATTTCACTCACTACACATCTTACTGATAATTTTGAAACTTGTTTGGAAACATTTTTTTTCTTCCATATGTTAAAGGTCACATATTATACAAAAACTACTTTCCCATGTTTCTCTAACTCTAATATGTGTCCCTTATCGTCTACAAACCCCCCAATGATGAGAAAAGTCCATCCTCTCCGTCTTCTGCCTGCTTCACTTTTCCAAAAATGTGTGCTCAAACAGGCCGTTAGAAGATTTCCCTTCATGACATCACAAAGGGCAGTAACCCCTCCCCCAGGTGGGTGACACTCCCACAGCTAGGTGTTTGTTCTGCCCTCTGAGTCTGCCCTCTCACCGTAAACAATAGGGCATGGAGCGAGAAAGACCGAGACACCCAAGACCTTCCAGACCTTCTGTGGTCAGACACAGCTCATTTACATTTAAAGGTAGAGAAACAGAGGGGTTCATAGGCATGATCAAATGCAGCATCAGAGTGGATTTAGAACAAGAGCAGCTCTGAGTTTGATTTAAACTGGTTGAAGAGGAGGATAGTATGTGACCTTTAAGGTAAATATGAGGACTATAGGTAGAACCTGTTAGTTTACTTCCTCTTAGTAAGAGAGGGTTTTAGGAGTACAGACAGGACCACTATGGGTAATGGAAAGTTTTCAGACGGTTGGCTTGAACACGCTCATACAAAGGCGGGTTTTCTATTGACTGTCTTCATAAAAGCATCATAAACATGTAGCTATCTATTCTATGTTGTAAAAGTATAGGATTTAAAAATGGTTTAAACGCCCTCGTTTTCTGTTACTCAGGTGGTGCTCACCTGCACTCAGATCTGGTGGACGTCTGACGTGGGCATGGCATTCGCCCGTCTGGAGGAGGGCTACGACAACGCCATGAAGGAGTACTACAGGAAGCAGGTGTCCCAGCTCAACACTCTCATCTCCATGCTGATTGGGCAGCTGACACCTGGAGACCGGCAGAAGGTCATGACCATATGCACCATCGACGTCCACGCCAGAGACGTGGTGGCCAAGATGATCGCTCAGAAGGTGAGGATAAACCCGACCAAGAACCTGAGATATATTTTAATGCATGTCGTTCGAGAGGCTATTACTGGTGAGTATGCTCTAAACATATTCAGGCGAGGTTGGTCATTAGCATAATTAGAGGATGGAGAAGCACAGATTATTTCTGGCTCTTCCTCAGGCTTCACACTCTCTGTGTAACTGTTTTTTTTTAACCAGGTGGAGAACTCTCAGGCCTTCGTGTGGCTCTCACAGCTCAGACACCGCTGGGATGAGAAGGAGAAGCATTGTTTGGCCAACATTTGTGACGCTCAGTTTCTCTACTCCTATGAATACCTGGGCAACACGCCTCGACTGGTCATCACACCTCTAACAGACAGGTACTGACGTTTCACATCCTGGTACAGAAAAAGGTTTTGGTCTGAATAGATCTTACCAGCACACACTCTAAAGGGATCGATTTTTTTTAAATACTCATCTGTTTTGATGCTATTAATGCTAGGAGTTATGCATAATTAGAGATGTAACCACACGCAGTCATATAGCCATGTCATAACCACGATAAACAAGTTTCCATATATAGTACGACAATCACAGAGACTATTTGTGCTGGTCAGATTAAAGATGACTTAATCAGATTGTCTGATAGCTAGGCTAATCGCTGTATGCGCAGATGTAATGCTAAAGTGATCACATTAAATCATACCCTTGAATCTACGCTACTGTGATTGGCTGAATAGGAAGGAGACATCTGATTGGCTACAGACATTTCCCTCCTGAAAAAAATGCATTTGTGAATCTAACCAGGGGAGTCTCAAAAATCCCACACACAAATGCAGTGAGGTTCACAAATGACAAACAGTTTGTAAATGCAGACTGACCAGTTTATATATTTGTGGATTTCTTTTACATATATACAAAACTATAAATATTTGTGTGTGAATCAGAAATACATTTGTGAATCTTATTTTTTTATTTGTGGATTTGTTTTACATTTATATAGAATGAAATATATTTGAGTGTGCATTGAAATACATTTGTGAATCCTTCTGTGTGCATTTGTGAATATTGAGACTGATCGAACTCCATATGTTTGTTTTGATTTTGAACGTCTTGCGTCTACTGCCCCTACTGGCTTTATCGGGAACTGCATCATGGGCAATGTGTCATTCAATACTGCATCACAGCTTTGCAGCTGTATTGATACTGTAAAATCTGCATCAATGCACGTATTGGCAAGGAGCACATGATAGATATATTTCCATATGCATTTTTCGAGCACAGGTCTACCTCTGCTCCTCCTCTTTGTCTGTTACTAGATTGACTGAGAGTCAGTGTGAGACAGCATTTCCAATATGTTGACCGCCATCGTTGTGCTTAGAAAGTCTGCTTCAGAATCCCGTGGATGACATCACTGAGCCTACGTCCGTGTTTTTGCCGTGTATGGTTGTAAAAGTTTATTACTCAGCCGCTTCTTGGAATTGGCGTGCAATGACTCTTGGCGATATTGTGCAAGCAACTTTCTTACTTTCTTCTTTCTTCAGTACTTGATTATGGGGACATTATTTACATGCTTGCTGCTGCACATACTCTTCAGCCCCTATATCATAGCTCGCTTAGCTTTATTACAGGCCACAGTTACAGGACGCATCACTGTGTTCTTTATGACAGTGTGGGATGGACACACTTTCCACTAGAATGGATTATTGTTTCTCCCTTATTTATAAAGCCGTCCTTAATAAACTGCCTTTTCATTTATCATCATTTATTCACTTTAAGGATATTGAATACCTTACTCGATCTCATGACTGCGTCGGTCTCAATACTCCTTTCATGAGTACAGAGCTGGGTAAAACTGCATTCTCATATTATGCTCCATATGAATGGAATAAGCTTCAGGACTCACTTAAACTGGACAAACTTATAACTCTAAAGCACTTTGAACATCTATTGAGTGAAACATTGTCTGAGGAATGCTCTTGTTTTTTCCTGAATGGGTTTTGATTGTGTTTTATACATTGTCTTGTGTTTTGTTGTATTTATGTTTAAGTGCTTTTAGAGGGCACCATTGCAAAAGAGAGTTCTGCTCTCCATTGATTTCCCTGTTTAGATAAAGGTCATATATGTTGGGCCACAAAGAATGCACCAGATGGATCATATGAGGGGTTGTCTTAGCTTCAGAGTTGTCGATGCTGGTTTTAACTTTGATAAAGTAACATCCAAGAAGTTTTACCCCACAGAAAGAAAATCCTACATGGTGGATTTGATATCTTCTATAAATGTAAAATGTAACAGAACAATTGCTGTGAAAATACGGATATAAGTCGCAGTCTGATTTTGAAGGTCTCCCACAGAGAAAAAATGGTTTAAACAGTTTTCCTGCGTTACGATTTCTATCGTGTTCAGCGAAGTCTACAATGTGCAGTTTCTGTGCAGCTGTGTCGCTCTTTAAGTCCATATGTTACTTTTTGGAGTTTGCACTCCTACTAGCTGAAGTATAGTAGTCGAGCTCTCAGCATGCAGGGAAAGTTGTGAAGTACAGACCCATAGCTTGCGAGCTCTCTGCCTGACTCCGCTGGTCACGCGTTAATTTTAAAATAGGAGTCTCTTAATCAGGAGAGCACTCGACAAGGTTTATTTACAGAACAATATACCACTGTAAATACATGAAGGAAAAGTTGGTAAAAAGGTCGCATAGCCAGTCTGCTCTGTGTCTAAGCACAGCATGCAATCAGCTTGCAGTAAACAATGAATGTGGAAGAATTTTCATTCGCGTCAGGTCACCTTCAGTGTGTGATGGTGGCAGCTGTACCCGCTGTAATGACAGCGCGTGTGTCAGCGTTTTGTACTAGTTTATTGGTCGCACCGGTGTTTAAGAAACAACCAACTTTTTAGATTAAAAAATAGGTGTCAAATATGTGTCTTATACACCGGATTTTACGGTAAATAAATATAAAATGTCCTTCACTAAAAGCCAATTAGCCACACATGCTAATGATCTGATGTTTTTTCAGCAGATAGAACTCTGTTTTGTGTCTCTGCTGTCTTAGACTTTGGCTCTTGTGTTTTGGGTTTTGGAAAGACTAAAAAAAGACAACATCCCCCAAACTCATTAAATCCTGAGTATCTCTCTTTCCACAGTCCCCTGCACACAGCGTCAGCATGTAGAGAACCTGACAGGCCTGCAGTGCACTGTTATGGTTGTTAAGCTATGATTGGACAGTCTCTGTTTGGGGAAGGGGTTTAGGGAGCGGTCAATTGCCCAAAGGCTGCAAACTCTTCACTCCTATAAAAAGGGTTAAGTGAAAAAGCAAAAAATATCTCCCATTACGTCAAGTAGAGGTTTATTTTCTAATCAAGTATGCCAGTTTGCCTGAAGCCAATTCAAAATCCATTACAAGAACATTTCAGAAATCCATTTCTGTTGATGAAATTTGGTCTTTTTTTCCTCGTACTTGAAAACAGAGTTGAAGATACCAGCTTCTTATCTAATAATAACCATCTGACGCATTCTAATGATCTGCATTTGAATCATTATGTACACCCACCTCGAGCAAAACCTTTTAGAACAGCTCAGCTCGGCTCTTTACCAGCTGCTTGTTTGTTCACATGCACATGTTTCTGCAGGATTCATGATAAAGTTTTCACCACTCAGAGATGAATACCTGCCTCTCGGAGCCCTTTGGCAAACGGCAGCGCTCGGCTGTGTGGTTTTCAGACTGACCAGTATTCCCTTTGAAGCCTGAACAAACAGAAACAATGGGCTTTGATGGGCGGCTCAGCGGCCGCGTAGCAGGACTTCACCATATGGTGCATGCCCTCGCTATGCCGCGCTGTGACTCACGCAGCTTTCTGTTCAACAATGGAGTGTGGACCAGAGGGCCGGGTGTCAAACACTCAATCCACGACTTGAGAAAGCAGCGAAAAGCGTGTTTGCTTCATGATATTGTCGAACAACTTTCTGAGGAAAAGAGCCAGAAAGAGAGACGGGAACATCTGGATGCTGTCAAGTGAAAACCTGATGTGATTAAACAACACAGCAGCTGAGGATGAAAAGGCCTGTTTTTAGTTTGATACTATTCATACTCTAGTTAATCCTGTGGGATTTTAAAGGGTCAGTTCACCCAAAAAAAGAACAAATTAACATTTCCTTACATGCCTCGAGGCAAGGCACGTTAATTTGAATACCACCTCCCAACAATGACATTCAAAGTCTGCTTTTTCTCTTCATTCCAGATAAAAAAAAGGCTTTAAGATAAGATGTAATGAGGAAAGATTACAAATAAATAACAAGACTTAAAAAGGAATTTAGTCAGAAAGAAGTACCACCGAGAAGTGGAAGATACGGACTAATCATTTAATCTATAAAAGACGCCTGTAAAGACAAACTTTGAACAGACACTTATTTTACAGAGTTTTCTTGTAAAACTACAGCTGAACTTAACCATTAAACTTCACTGAACGATGATGTGATCAGGTCAGCTTTCTCATGAAAAGTTGACTGAAGAGGCCTTTCTCTATTTTCCTTTAACATAGTTTTCGAAAAAGATACTCACAGAATCTAAAACTGGGACTGGTGCTTTATGTATTTAATATAACATTTCCATGAAAGGATGAAGTGCATGATTAATGTTCACTACAGGAAGTCTGTCAGTTTCCCCTCTTAGCACCCTTCATCTCTCGGGGCGGCTGTGGCTCAGTGGAAGAGTCGGCGGTCTCTCAATCGTAAGGTTCAATCCCCAGCTCTTTCATCCACATGTCTGATGTGTGATTGGGCAAGACCAGCTTAATATCGCGATGACGACCAGTTGTTGCTTTTTAAGCTCTAAGAACATCTATCAGGTGAACCTCGAGGTGAAAATGTTTGTGACTCTTGGTGAAGAAAATGTGCTTTTGTCATTATAGTGATTATTAACACAACATTAAAGCATGTGATTTATGATTTACTGGTCGATCTTCATTCCAACCCTCACCTGTGGTCATGAGCTTTGGGCAGTGACCGAAAGAATGAGATTGCGGATACAAGGGCCGAAATAAGTTTCCTCTGGAGGGTGTCTGGGCTCGGCCTCAGAGAGAGGGCGAGGAGCACGGACATTCGGGAAGAGCTCGGAGTTGAGCCGCTGCTCCTTCGCTTTGAAAGGAGCACGTTGAGGTGGTTTAGCCATCTGTTAAGGATGCCTCCTTCACGCCTCCCTTTAAGGGTTTTCTGGGCATGCCCAATTGGGGAGAGGGAAGTCTGGGTTGACTTACTGCGCCTGTTGCCACCGCGACCCAACCTCGGATAAGCGGAAGAAAATGGATGGATGGATTGTCTGTTGAAGACATAGAATGATCTAAACGGTTGTCAGTGACAGCAGTGATGTAGGAAATGTGATGTCAAACATGTACAGCTGCTGGGAAAACATTTCAAATGAATCCAGGCCTGTTTGTGCTTGTTTAGCACAGGCAGGCAGGCGGGCTGCAGTCAGTCTGTTCAGTTCACCTTCTGCTGCAGAATAATTAGACTAAAGGAATCACGCTCGCTAATCTATAACAGCAGGACTGTTATTGGCACAATGTTAGCGTCCGCTCAATACTTACTGCAGGATCTCCAAAGCTGCACCATTATGCAAAATGTCAGGAATATTTTACCCTACACACACACACAAACTCACGCACATACACACAGATGAACAGAGAGAGAGAGATGGAGGGAGGGAGGAAGGATGAGTCAGACAGACAGACTGATGTATGGCTGCTTGTTTTAAAAACACTGTAATAAAACAAGTCACCTTGTCACAGCCTCCTAGTTTAGCTCCCTCTCTTGTCTTTAATCTGGCTTTAGTTATTCCGTGCAGGACGTCCTCATCCAGCCCCCCAGACGACTGATTGTGAGATTTTTGGCCGTATTTCAGAGGAGAGCCATAAAGCTTGTTGGCGCTGGTATCCGGATGATGCACTGTATACAGATGGGATCATTCGTCTTCTCGCAGCTTCCGTCCCTCGCTGTGCTTTCCAATATCTCCCCCACCTTCCACACATCATCTTTTAACCAGCAGCTCATTAAAATCATTGCATTATTGATAATCAAGGAAACCACTGTGTTCATCGTCCCGATCAATAAACTCCTGATTGTCTGCATCAGTTCACCTCATTGATGCTGCTGTTTTTTTTATTGATACCAGATTGGCAGCCTGTTTGTCAGTCCTGACAGGTTTCTGCAGCAGAGGCAATCATTGGTGTTGCTAATCAGGCTGTGTGATAATCAAAGCACAGCAGCGGATTATATTATCATATAATGAGGTTATGTACGACGACAGCTGAGACATTGTCAGAGCTGGTTATGAGACTGTGTCAACGCGGAGCTCATCATGTGCATGGCATACGGCGGTGTGCAGCGTTATAATGATAATAATAATAATGATACATTACACGTTTATAGCGTTTAACAAAGAAGCTTAACAAAGAATAACAGAGGAAGAGATACTTTATTAATATTATATTAATATTCAGTTTTACGCCTTATTGAGACATGCGTCACACACAGGCTGAAATACACCCACATGCACAAACAGAATCCTGTGGACTAACGGAGAGATATCAGGGCTGGTTCGGTGCCTTGCTCGTGGGCACTTCGGCAGTGCTCAGGAAGTGAACTGGCACCTCTCCAGCTACCAGACCAGCTTCCAGACTGGGTCCACACCGAGACTTGAACCGGCGACCCTCCGGTTCCCAACCCAAGCCCCTACAGTCTGAGCTGCTGCCGCCCCAGCTAACCCTAACCCTAACAAAACAACAAAGAAATGATGTCAGAGAAGGAGGAGGGGTTATATGCAAAGTTGAAGAAGTGAGTTTTTTAGGAATTACTTGAAGGTGGAGAGTGAGGGGAGTTTCTGATGTTTTTTGGGGGTGAGTTCCAGAGGGTGGGAGCGGCAATGGAGAAGGCCTTGTCTCCCCAGGACCGATGGTTGGTCCTGCATGGACAGGAGGTTTGCTCCAGCAGTCCTGAGAGTGCAGGTGGAGGAACTCAGATAGACAGAGTTTTCTCTTTATTGTTTGTTTAATCTGATCTTTTCCTGCGATTATTAAAAATCACTCAGGATCGATTTAAGGGGCAATAAAGATTCTGGAGCCATTCCTTGCTATTAATAAGTGTTTTTAAAGACTTCAAATGATTCCTATGTGAATACTGAAGCTAGACCTCTTAGTCAGCCATTATTATCCGGCTGATATGGGCGGCTTTCACAGATGTATCAGAGAAGCAATCCTTTTTTTGTGCCATATGTTCTTATTTTTACGTTTAGCTAACCATATGATTCAGAAAACAAGGCTTTGGTTGATTTTCAAATTATTCCATCTTGTAGTAATGTGTCTTGCACATTACGCTGCGACTATAGTTTACAATCCTCTCAACCTAATGAGTTTATGGTCTCAATCTCTAATTTCAAGTTCTATTCAATACAGCATGATGTTCATTTATGAAATGATAGACCCATTATCAGTCACAGAGACCAAAAACTGGGGGAGGAGTAAATGGTAAATGGACTTGAGCTTATATAGCGCTTTTCTAGTCTTCCGACTACTCAAAGCGCTTTTACACCGCCTGTCACACCCACCCATTCATACCCTTTCACACGCTGATGGTAGTGATCGCTATGTTTTATCATCAGAAGTAACTAATCCCATTCATACACCGCCACTGAAGCAGCGGGAGCAATTCAGGGTTAAGTCCTTCCGGTTGAGAGGTGACGACTCTATCAACTGAGCCACAGCCGCCCGAGTAGGGCGGGGCTACCTGGGAGTGACATGACTCTTTTGATGCAACCTAAAATAAATTCAGGATTGCTTTCTTTTCAGTCATCCTCATCTCTCTCTCTCTTGTTGAAATATTCTCACCCAAGCTCCAAAAAGCCCAAAATGGCTACAGGCAAAGGTTTAAAAACAGAGGTCAACAATCCAGTGGTTGATGTCATGATGGTTATGTCCCCTTCTCACGTTTAATAAATAGAAAGAAGTGGATTTGTCTTTGTTGTTTTCAATCAGGAGATTGTGTGTGTATCCTGACTATATTTAGATGCTACATCACCCTGACCCAGTCCCTCCACCTGACCATGAGCGGAGCTCCGGCGGGACCCGCAGGCACCGGGAAAACGGAGACTACCAAAGACCTGGGCAGAGCGCTCGGCATCATGGTCTACGTGTTTAACTGCTCCGAGCAGATGGACTACAAGGTGAGCACACCCTGCTAATGTGCATCCACACAAGGACGTATTATGTTTCTTTTCATTTTTGCTGTTGTCATTTTTGTGGTTTGTATTAGTCCTTAAAGATTTCAGACTACCTTTACGCTCTTTTCTTTCATCTTTGTCTTTTCATCTTCTGCTTCTTCTGTTTCCTCTTTCAAAGAAGAACTGATCACTTAAACTCTGATTGTTTCGGTTTTTTTACCCGTCAAAATGCCCTCTGCACACATCTCACTTTAATATGTGTTCCTGTACACTCATACATACACACTGTTTGCATATAGAGTGCTCAAGAGAGGCATAAACATAATGTTGTGATCTGGCTTCACAGGGGCGTACAGCACCCCCGGCTATACACACTGCAAGGTGTCAGAGAGAAGTGCTAATATACTCCAGGAGGAACACATCTCTGATCATTGCAACCACACAAGTTAAATCAGTCTTTCAGTCACATCTGGTTTTCGTCACAGAAGGTTTCCTCGGACTTTAATTGGCGAGAAAAGTCGTCTTCATCCTGGTCCAGCTGCTCTCGGGTCGATGTTAGGGAAAGTAGAATGTGGGCGGGAAACATTTTTTCTGTTTGTATCATCAGAGGCTGGTTTTATTAGTGTGATTCCTGGTTGTTATTCATCTGCTCTGAGCTTGCTGGGGGGAAATTCCATGTATGATTTGCATTGCATCCATGTACAGCTTTGGACAGCTGGTCTCCACCTGTGAGCGCAAGTTACCCCTAAAAAAATAAACTATGAGGCCCCGTGTCCACATATTGTTTCTATCATAGTGCCAGGGTCTTTTTTCAATGGGTGGAGAGAGTTGGCAGCAGAAAGCAGTGGCATGGAGAAAAAGCACACCGCCTTCTTTCCGAGCGCTCTGCCCTTTTTTGTGCGGCCACTCTTAGTGTTTAAGTTTAACATTTTTTCAACTTTTCAGAAAGGAACTGTTGACATCACCTGCGCTTTTGTATGTACGATATTCCCCATAGTTTTGCCGCCGATGGATCATGTTTTGTACCCACATCCTCCTCGCTCTTTGTCTGATAGGGAAAGAAACAATCTACAATATAAAACATGCAGTAAAAAGTTACAGATTAGTTTCGGTCAACAGTCTGTTGTCATAGAGACAGGACGGATGTGCGGCGATTTTCTTCTCAGCTCACAAACACTTCATGCAAGCCCTCACGAACGCACAGCCAGCGCTTTTCTGCCCGGAAAAAACGCTAGGTGGAAACGGGGACTGATTCTGCTTTTGCAGTTGCACTCAGAGACCATCGCTTGGTGCCGAAGTGCACCAAACCAAAATGCTACATCTTGGTGGTTTAAGTCCTACCTTCATTTTTCAGATATAAAATAATTAAAATGAAAGTGGAAGTTTGACCAGAATTTTGTGTTGTCTCCTTACCTACTCTCTCCGAGATATGGAGCAAGTTGTTTTTATATATCTTCCTGTTTTGGATAATATTTGCCTCTTTCTCCACAGGTGATAATTTTAAGTGGATAAAAACATTAAGCCTGTCTGGACAGGCTGAGAAAGGAGATGTTTTGGTTTCAGTCCGGAGTGTGCTAGAAGTTATAATGTCTAAATCAGTGCTTCCCAAAGTGTGGGCCGCGGCCCCCTAGTGGGCCATATGGGTACTACAGGTGGGCCGCGAAAAGGCCTCCACCAGGTATAAAAATAAAAAAATATCACAATATTCAGTGTTTCCCAGTGCGCCCCCGCCCCCCTTGATGGTCAAGTTCATGTTATTTTATTTTATTTTCTAGGCTATTGCGCGAGATCACAACATAAATAATTTAAGGATACCTTTCTTATAGAACAGGTCTATACCTTGTACTTTTATTAAACAAACTTAATAGCCTTATGTTATTTATCTTATTTACATGACGGCATGTCATTTCTGTCCCTACATGGTCGCGCATTTACAATTCTCCTCTGCTCTTTGTGTCGTGCACGGCGGAGTTTTGCCCCGATGCGCACACACACACACACGTGCGCACATACGAATCCAGAACGGTAAAGCTGTTTATATAACGAGGCATGAGTTTGAGGCGTGTGTGTGTGTGTGTGTGTGTGTGTGTGTGTGTGTGTGTGTGTGTGTGTGTGTGTGTGTGTGTGTGTGTGTGTGTGTGTGTGTGTGTGTGTGTGTGTGTGTGTGTGTGTGTGTGTGTGTGTGTGTGTGTGTGTGTGTGTGTGTGTGTGTGTGTGTGTGTGTGTGTGTGTGTGGTTGTCTCTCAACAATGCACACGCAACAGTAGAAAGTCTGTAAGAACCATCAGAAAATACAGTAGTCTGCTTAGTTGACTTCAGACTTTTCTGGGCATGTGTCTCTCTCTGCCGTTACTCAGGAGATGCGCTGTGATCATGCTGCATTCAGGGGTGCGCAGACAATGAGAGATACTTTCAGGTGCACTTAGAAACGGGAGTTGCAGGAACAAAAACTAAGCTGGACAGGGCGTTACAAGTTCAAATAATTGTTCAGTTGTTATATTGACAGCTGTTGTTAAAAGAAACACATGAACACCATGATTCCTTTAAATATCTGTGGCAGTGTCCTACTGACGACCCTTTGTGTCTATCTTTGCATAAGATCATGTTGTCATGTCCAATATTTGACCATTACTGAAAGTGGGAGCTGTAGTCATAACTTTTGTTTTATAACGGACCCCGGAGTTTGTATTTCAAAGTGGGCTGCGACAGTCTTGTTTGGGAAAGGCTGGTCTAAATCTTACCTTTTTTGAAACTAACACAGGAAATGAGAATCAGATGTAATTCAAACAGTACCCATCACTTCCTGTAAGTCTGCCTGATTGGGTCTGCTGTCTCCATCTGAATACCTGTATCCCTCTTTTTCTCCCGTCCGTCAGTCCTGTGGGAACATCTACAAAGGCCTGGCTCAGACGGGGGCGTGGGGCTGCTTCGACGAATTCAACAGGATCTCAGTGGAGGTTCTGTCTGTGGTGGCTGTCCAGGTAAGAAAAGGATTTTTTTTTCTCTCCCTATTCTCCTTTAATCTAGGTCTTTATTGTGAGAGCACTTTTTATGGAGCCATATGTGTGATATTTTAATCCTCATTAGAAAGTGGTCCATCTAAATCAAGATCTGCTGGGAGTAAACTCTTAAAAAAACGGCATCACAGGAGTAAATAGCCTCTTCATCACTGATCGCAGGCGTAAATTACCTCAGCTCAAAGACTAATCCATGCAGGCTGACACCTTTGCATCGCAGAGCGTCTTTATAATTGGAGCCTCCTCTGATCTGATTTAAGAGTCTAGAGAGGAGAAAACGCCTCCTTTTCCCGCCCGTGGAGCTGCTTATTATGGTTTACTAACTTGGAGAGGATAAACTCCAACAATCAAGGACATGCAGAGTTTGAACCCTAAGCACAAGCTTTATTTGCAAAGGTGTAAAAATAAACAATTTTCACTCATTGCTTTAGATTTAATCTTCTTAGTGACTTTTTTCTTCCAGAAAGGGATTTTATCTAAATTACATAACTACAGCTATGGCTACATTAAGAAAGTTTCTTTGGGATGAACTCAGACGATGTTGTTCCTTATCAGTTTTTATTTGTCATGTGGCGAGCAGACTCAGTAACCTGTGTGTCAGAGTCATAAGCCCAATTCAGACAGCTGTTTCAAGGCGCTATATTTACGCCTCTGTGACGTTGCCTTCAATACGAGAGCTTAAAGTACTCTGGAACCGGGCCGGATATCTGGCTTGAGGGAAAAAAAATATAAATAACAAAAATAAATACATGTGGGAATTTGTTGTGAATGTGCTTGATGAAGTTGAACTTAACAGAGTTCACCTACCAATGGTATGCAAGCAACCCAGCTCTCGTTCTCAACCTTAACAACGTTACGAGCCAATCAGAAACAGAGTAGGGCAAACAATATATTTTCCCATTTTGTGCAGCTGCTTGCTGCAGATTTGATTTGGCTCTCTCTTGGTTTTGCTGCGTCTTGATAATAAATCTCCCCAGAAAGTTGTGAAAACAGGATCTCAAGTGGAACTTTTAAAACAGGAGTTTTGTTGTGTTGCACGGAGCCATCGAATATAATCAGTGCGTTCAGTGCGGTCTGGATGTTGGCAATTATTTCCGTGCAGCTACTGTATCAGCGCTCAGTGCACGTGCAGGCAGGTACGAGTGTTTCTTTCATCGAAATTGTCCCGATCCCTCTTCAATAAATAAACAAAGAAAACAGGAACCAATATGTGTCAGAAATTAATCCCATTCTGGATTATTTTTAAATGTTCATATTCTTATCTAACTAGTACGTAAACAAACCTTTGTGTGCATGCATGACAGTGAAGCTCTGTGCAGGGTAAAGGTGTGGATAGCTTCTCTCCACATTCACAGTAAACAAGAGCTAACTGCATGGACCATGACCACTGTATCGACGTGATTGCACCTGAATAACTTTAGAGCTATATACTTTGTGAATTAGACCTTGAGAAGGAGAGGGAGCAGATCGAGGGGGAAAATGATCCACAGCTTTGGAGTTATTAGCCGCCGCAGTCCATTCATGGTGAATCAGGCCCTCGTCTCTGTTTACCTGCTGTGAACTTCATGAACAAAATCAGAACGATCCGCCTACAAGATATTATAGAATTCAAAGAGATTATCCTCAAACATGTTGTTTTAATCTTTGCCAAAAGTTTCATAAAATTTGCACAATAACTTTTGTGTCTGAAGGCATAGTTTTGTAGAATATGCTTTTTCGCCTCTGCCTGCAAATTACATGTTGGACAGGTTTGCGACTCACATCTGCAGAGAGCTTCAGAGAGAGGGAGCTGAAAGAAAGACCTGAACAAGTCATTTAGGGCTTTCACTTCTGCAGAAAACTCCTGATATTTGCAGGAGGAGCTGCATATGAAAACACAAGCAACCACATTTTTCACTAGGACCTCACCCGGAGTTTCTCCTGCCAGACCCCGAGTATTTTTTCTGCAGCACATCTGAGTGAGCTGATGTGAGAACGTAGCAAGATATTAGCCGTAAAACTGACCGCAAGCCAATAGGAGGTGGTGGTGACGTTTGACTGCTGCACGATGCATAGAGTGTGTGGATGCCACCGCTACGATCTCCGTGCTCTAATTAACCTGCTGCATTATGTTTCCTGTTCTCCAGTATGTCATTTGCTCCATCTCCGCTGAAAGAAGCAATGCACTAAATGACAAAGTATCAAACCGTTCTCAGATAAAGTTAAAAAATAGCTGATGAACATGAGACTTTTTCAGCAGCTCAAGTTGAAAGTGTTTGGAGTTGTAGGAGAGCAAAAGTATGGAAGGGTAGAAGGGCCATTTAAATATAACGAGAGGAAGATTTTTTTTTCCTTCTCCTCGGCAGATGATAAAGTTAAACTTTCAGTACAAGTTCCAGGTTTAAAAAAAGGTGAAAAATCAAAATGTGGAAGATTTCCACATTAAGACTTTTTCCCTCAAAATGCACTAAAACAATCTCCTGGTTTAAACTGGTATATTAGTCGCACCTGTGTGTAAGTCGCAGCACACTTTTTAGATAAAAAAAAAAAAAAAGGTATTGAAAGTGCGTCTTGTACACCGGATTTTACAGTAGATTTAGGATTGACATGCAAAACTGTACATAAAGGCCAGCACAATACATATCATATCGACCTTATCGTGTGACAATAACTGATTGTATTTATGGCTTTTTGCATTAAAAGAGTCAATGAATGCGGCTCCAAGCAGACCACCTTTAACATCTTTACGTTCTCTGCGTAAATGTAATGAACCATTCTAGCAACACTTCTCCTCCTCCTCCTCATGCATTGACACATAAAGAGATGCCTCCTCTCCTCTGCACACACAGCGCTGTATACTCTGAGCGACTTACACTCTTTGATTACGGGACTCTTTTGAGAAATCAGCCAGATTCTGTGCGTTTCAGCTGATGCTAGCTCTTTCTGCTATCTTGCATTCTGTTATCCCAGATCAAACACACACCCTCCCTCCCTCTCCCTCTCTCTCGCTCTCTCTCTCTCTCTCTCTCTCTCTCTCTCTCTCTCGTTCTCTTTCTTGCTCCCTGTTTCATAAGTCCCTCTGGTGGATTCAAATCCTGCTGCTGCTGCCGCCCCAGACTCTAACTTAATGCATGTGCAGCACTGTCACAGCAAACTGTATACAGTAGATAAGGATGCTGATCATGATTGTGATGATAATGGAGACGGAGCGCCTCAAAGGATCATTATTCAACGCGCTGCCCTTCCCTCCCTCTCTCACTGAAAGTCAAGCAGCATTCCTCCCTAAGCTGTGGAAGTCTACAGTACTTAGAGAATTTTAAAGTGCCAGCAGAATGAATAGGTGTAATGAATAATAAATCATGGTGGCTTTTACGTGGAGGAGTAGACCTTGAGAACAGAGCAGCGTCAGACTCCTGCTGTGACAGCTGGCAGCTTGCTTCACACACACCTCATCCATCCTGCTAAAGCGGGAGAATCACAGGACGACACACTCGGCTGCTCGGAGCGGGTCTGCTAACACAGGTGGTGGGACCGGTTTTACATTAAATAAAGCAGAGACAAACAGAAGGCCCACAGACTCGACAACATGGAGATAAATTGTTGTAGTTTTGCCTCCGTTGAAGCTCACACAGGTCTGCGCTGTGAATCAACTGAAGCTCCACCTTCAAAGAGGCAGAGAACAATGAAGCTGCTCCCCCTGGATCTCATCTTTCAGAGCGCTGTTATATCACTCGGTTAATCAAAGAATTTAATAAAGGATTGTTACAAAACGTCCCTAAATAAATAAAACACTTTGATATTTTCACTTTAAATAGAGGGACCAAACGTTTGTCAAAAAGGGAAAATTAATTGACAGTATTTTCATTGCTCAATCGTTTGCCAATAAGAGGATTTGCTGCATCTTCTTTGTTAAATATCTCTGTGGTGTTTCAGCGCAGCCTGGCCCTTTAAGAAAGGAGGATGGCCTTGTGGTTAACGTTTACATTAGACGTCCTATGATAGGTGTGTTTGAAGGGAGTCCCTCAAGTGTGAAGCTCATGTTTTTATTAGGGAAGCAGCGATGTATCGGTGAAGCAGCGGAAAACTGTCCTGTTGACAAAGATTGGCAAATAATGTAGCATGTAGCGAAGTGTGTCTGTTTTGTCTCGTCAATTTAATGCTGGCAAGCTATTTCAGATTTTTTTGTACTGACTTTACTGTCTTCAAACACCATGTTTTGGAACTTGTAGCACATGCATTGACATTGACATTTTTTACACTCAAAAACGGTTTGGTAGACAACTTTTGCACATGTTCAGAAATGTATACTCTAAAGTTAAACTACTTAACAGCCTGTTTATTTTCAGGCTTTGACATTTTATGGCTGTTCCAAATATACACAGAGTCTATTTTCAATGAGCACGCTGCAGGCACGCATCAAGCTGAACAGAATAGATAGACCCGGACAGGAAGTCAGACAAGGAAATGCAAGAGCATCCGATCAATTTCAAAATAAAACACACGCAAGTCTGGCAGCACAAACGAGAAAGCTGACATTGAGAATAAAAGTCTGATCAGTGAGAAAGAAAAAGAGGAACCTGTAAACAAAAGGACCAATGATAGGAAAAGTAAAAGGCTGATTATCTACACGATTACACAAATATTTTAATTGCAAGTTTTTTGCTTCAGTGAGATTATATCTCTCTCAAAGTCTTGTTTTTTGTTTTCAATGTAAGAAGTTTTGTGTGATTTTTTTTGGCACAAATGTGATTCCATAGAAACGGACCCAGTGGGGTAGGATGAGGCAAAACCGTGGCGCTGATGGAACGCAGCACACATGGTCTATGTAGAAATTGTGGGTAACTGGCTTGATAAATATTGACATTAATAAGTAAAGGTAAGAACATTGTGATCATGTTTTTAGTCACACCTCCGGCCCTGTGGTGTCTGTTCTTGAACCTTTTTTAAGTGTTTGTTTGGAGTTTCACTTCCCTTCCTCTCCCTGCAGGTTAGCAGCGTTGTGTCGCTGTCATTTCACATAAAAAAAAAACAATCCACAGTGATGTTTATAGGAAAACTTTTATTATTTTTTTTATCCGTGTTGCAGCTGCACTGTTTGTTTTTGCATCTCTCCCCTCCTCTCCCTGCTGTGTTGGTATGACTGAGTGATCTGTAGCCGAGTACTCAGCCATGAAGAGATGTTCCTCCTCTTTCCAGCTGTCGGCTCGCCACGCTCCTTTACCACATGCATGTTAAATTCATAAAGCCTCTTACAGGATCCAGAGTTTAAGGCCGGGACACACACACACACTCACACACACTCACACAAACTTCTGATATCTCATTCAATCATAATGTAGACAAACTGAGCCAAAGCAGTCCATCCATCCAGTAAACCCTGGCTGATAGCGCGCTCATATTATTGATGAAACTGCATCCCTGATAAAAAAAAAAAGAAAAGAAAAAGGGTGCATTAGGCATAACAAAGTGACAGGCTGTAACAAATGGACTCGCTGGTATGTGCTTAATGAAATTAATAATATGCTAATGAGTGATGAGAAACTTTCCTTTGTGTGGTTTCCTGGTTGGAAGCATCTTCTGGGAGTTTAAATTCACGGGGATTTGATACTGCGAAGGATTTCAAAGTCTTTCCCAGTTTTGCCGATATAGAAGTTTTGTAATATTTTAGACTGATTCCAACACCAATATACAGTGTGAAAATATTCATTGATTACCTTAATAGCCAATTAAGGGAAGTTTATGGCTAGAAAAAATAGACAAATTCTATGTAGATCTTGCACCAGTTGCTTTCAAGGTAAGTTGTTTTCAGTCAAGACAAGAGCATGTAGTATTAATGTGCATTGTACGTAATTGTATTGCCTTTATTTTGATAGGATAGCTGAAGAGAGACATGAATTGTGGAGAGAGACAGTTGGGGATGACGTGCTCCAAAAAGCGTCTTTATGACCAAATGCCTCAAATAATGGCATTTTTTTAAAAGACAGGCCAAGCTGTACTTTGTGTTTCAAGCAACTTAAAAATATTAGTCTAAGATGAATCACACAGTGCTCTTTATTCCTAATGCAACCTTTCCGCTGTGTCCGAAAAGCATGCAAGTGTTAGATATCACATCCAATCGTGCACGCTAGCTGTCCTCACGGCATCCGTTAAATATTTACTTCTCTGCTCTGTGGATTTAAGTTTCCCCTTGCCAACTTTATAACGTAGTGCTTTTATTTTGAAGGTGGACAAACTGAAGTGCGGTGCTTTTATTTTGAAGATGGAAAAACGGAAGTGCGGTGCTTTTATTTTGAAGGTGGACAAACTGAAGTGTGGTGCTTTTTATTTTGAAGGTGGACAAACTGAAGTGTAGTGCTTTTATTTTGAAGGTGGAAAATCTGAAATGCATTGCTTTTAATTTGAAGGTGGACAAACTGAAGTGTGGTGCTTTGTATTGACGAGTTGTTGACTCAGATCACAACACTCAGAGGCTTGTGGTGAGCTGAATAAAACCTCCGGTGTTGTCACAGGTCAAAGGTCAACATTTCAATCATAATATGGATATTATTAATATCTACTTGGTAATAAAGGCTAATAAGCTCTGCTGAGTGAGAAAAGTGAGTGTCAGTGCCGTGTAGAGCCCCCAACTTTCTCGTTTCTGGTCCATAAAAATGAAATGGGGTGTCGGAGTAAAAACAACGCGCAGTGTCCATGCAGTCTCGGGAAGTTAGGACACTAACACTGACGCTCGCTCATGTCGTGTGCTGTTACACAAATTTTTAACAGTTGGATACCCGACAACGTTGACAATTCTTTCTCCTCTGTATCGTGTTTTACTGCTCTGTTTGCAGGTGAAAAGTATCCAGGACGCCATCAGAGACAAGAAGCAGAGGTTTAACTTCATGGGGGAGGAGGTGAATCTTTGTCCGACTGTCGGCATCTTCATCACCATGAATCCAGGATACGCCGGCAGGACGGAGCTGCCCGAGAACCTCAAGGCTCTGTTCAGGTTTTACCAGAGATTTACCATATTTTATTTCAAGTTCAGCAAACAGTTAAAGTTTAAGTTTAGTTGATCTGTTCGTCATGCTACTTTGGAGGGGCTGCAGTTAAAGATACTACAATTAAAAATGTCAACCAAAACTACCTGTGTGTGTTTACAATAGATCTTCAAGTTATTGAACTATGACCCTTACATTTTTGAGAGCTCTCCTTTAACTGAAACAAAAGGTAATGGAAGGTGACATCCAACATATTCAACCTGTATACTCTGATGGATAATCAAAAACAAACCAGGAAAACTTCCTCATTCACTGTCCTGTTTTCACTTAGATTACATTAACATTGATCGTTTATCATTCTTTTTCTACAGAAACCTACAGATGAGTCTCAGTCTGAGGCAAAATAGATCCGTGAGAATTGATGTATTGACATTAAGTGCAGCGATGGCACAGTTTCAAAATTCATTCTGACAAGTTTCTCAGTGCGTGGGAGAAAGAGAGCATATTAAGTGAGCTGTTAGTAAGTGAGCCGGACCTTTCTGTAGACACAGAAACTTTAAGAATGGCTCCTGTCGAGTGTGTCGATTTGTAGCTACAAAACACGCTGTATGGCGCAACATTACTCCAGGGGGGAAATGAAAAGTAAGAGTTGTTGTTATCGTACCCCATTTTTGTTTCTGCTCTTTGATAATATTCATAAGCTGTTCGTTAAAGGCGCTCAGATAACATTACCCGTGTTAGAAACGTTTCTCTCGATTTTCTGATTTTCTGTCGCATCAGGTGATGCCCG
The DNA here is from genome assembly GCF_963930695.1 of Labrus bergylta. Classification (NCBI taxonomy): domain Eukaryota; kingdom Metazoa; phylum Chordata; class Actinopteri; order Labriformes; family Labridae; genus Labrus; species Labrus bergylta. The sequence continues at coordinate 14,785,537 of NC_089215.1, read as the reverse complement.
TGTGCAAAGTGTTGTTAATGATGACTTGTATCGAAACAATCATCTTTAACTAAGAGGGCAGGGCAGATTAGGCAGCTGCAGAAAACTATTAAAAGGACGGCATAAGAAGATCCCTTTAAACATGAGATGTCAGTGCATGTATGGAAGGGACATACACTCTCTCTCTTGTGCACACAATAGCGGCCCACCCAAGTATCATCTATAGCCCCGTTTCCACCAAGCGGTCTGGTTTGGTTCAGTACAGTTTGCTGCGGTTTGGTGAACCCTGATCTTGCTTGCACAGCCAACCGTTCCCGTACACAGCAGTAAATCAAAGCGGCGCAACAAATCCAACAAAGAGGACGAACGTGATGCAGTAAACAAAAATCAATGATTCTTAGGATGTACAGCATCTCTGAGGTCGTCCATGGGGGGTGCTAGGCGCTGACAATAGTTGCAAAACTGACTGTAGTGTGTCCAGCTCCACCCATTAGGGTCGTATTGGTATGCTTGGCACTCCAACAGAAGGGTACCAAAAAAGTAGGACCGTATGGGTTGGTTATATCGATACCATTCCCAACTTTTCACTGAGGAAAGGCCAATAAATGTGTACCATACTGGACCAAACTGAACCGGACCGCTTGGTGGAAACGGGGCTCATGTGTATGAAACTAAACTACCTACAAAGGTTTTGAAATACCATTACTACCCTTTAAGGCAGGGGTTCCCAACTTATTTTCCTTGTAGCTGAGCCCCCCACACAGGACCCTCACGAATAAAATTATACATCGCTGTCAAAAACTCACATCAATTTGAATCGTCTTCATCGATAAAGTCACAACAGAACAGGCTTAGAGACACTTGTTCTTCCCAAAAGACCGTTTTATAAAACTATCCAGTAAGTGTTATGAAATGAAAAGAGCAGACAAAGCTGCAAGCCCCCTCTGAGATCTTTGGCGACCCCTCTTGGGGGCCCGGACCCCAGGTTGGGAACCACTGCTTTAAGGGAAGATTAACAACATTTCAGGAAACCAGCACATATTACAGAAGAGCTGTGTAAAGTGTTTGTGATTAACTGAGAATGAAGCTTTCAGCTGTTTGAGGGTGCTCTTCTAACATTTAGTGAAATTACTGAACAAGTTGAGTTTGTTTTCTCGTTCTGTTGATGACAAAACATAATTTAATCAGGATAATGGCAGCGAGACTGAGCTCCTCTTCAACATCTTAATCCTTCTATGTCTCCTCAGGCCGTGTGCCATGGTGGTGCCAGACTTCGAGCTGATCTGTGAAATCATGCTGGTGGCCGAAGGTTTCCTCAACGCCCGGGTCCTAGCTAGGAAGTTTATCACCCTGTACACGCTGTGTAAAGAGCTGTTGTCCAAACAGGTACTATCTACTTCACTACGCACCTGATATTGTTGGAAAAATCTGGATCAATTTCCATTTCAAAGCTGAACAACTGAGACGATGTCCCTTTGAGGTTTTTGATAAAAGAATGACTCAGAGGCTTCACACACGAGCTGCCGTATGACTTGACTGTGTGAGTGAAGTGTTACATGGATATGAATAAGAAGCTGCGGGGAGCTTGAATTTTATTCCATCTCAATGCTTGAATCCGCTTTTAGCCTTTCAGCCATCGCTCCTGATTTACATGTGCACCCATTATTTTAATGATTAAAAAAAAAAAAAAAAAAAATGACTGTAATAGTTACAGTGGAGCTCCTCCACGTAGGTAAGCAGTTTAATGAGCCCTCAGTTGTAGATGAATTTCCCATGACCACAGGCCCATTTAAGTGTCAGAGCCCAACACGTCCTCTTTATGGCTGCTTTATGAAGCACTTCTTCTTCTGACGGTTTTACATATCACCTTAATTACACTTTTTTTTGCAGCTTCAAAGTTGTTTGCCGGGGCAACTTTTTCCAACTTTAGCAACTTAGAGGCAATGAAGTCAAAGGATAATGAACGCACTGCTTCTCTAAGCGATATTCTCGAGGGCTGGAGGAGAGAATCAATTGGAAAGTGCAGATTCAGAGAAGTGCTTTCCAACACAAGTTAGTCAAGTGGTTTATAATTTTTAGATTTAATATAGCATTTCTCGATCTGCTGATTTTTTTTTTTCCTGCAGTCGAGTGGACACCAGAGCATGCTGAGGGGGTCACGAGAAATACATTAAACGCTTTCAAAATCAGCCAGGAGTTAATGGAGCTTCATGGCCCGATTTTTAATGTCAGTAAAATTAAGTTTGCATATATTTCTGCAACTTTTACCTCCATGGTCACTTAATCTGTGGTTATTTATTGATTAATTCATTAGAACAAGAAAATGGTTCACATTTACAATTTCATTGATAAATGGACTTGAGCTTGTTTATTTCTTTTCTAGTCTCCTGACCCCTCAAAGCTCTTTTACACCGCAGGACACACCTACACATTCACACACTGATGGTCGAGGCTGCTGGGTAAAGAATCCATTAGTATTAAGTCATCCATTCATAACCGTTCATACGGTTAAAGCGATAAACGATAAAGCAGTGGGAGCAACTTGGGGTTAAGTGTCTTGCCCAAGGACACATCGGACATGTGGCTGCAGGAGCTGGGGATTGAACCCTCAATGTTCTGTTTGAGAGACGACCGACTCTACCACTGAACCGCAGCCGCCCCTATAATTCACTGCACATTGGAGACTAAAGTTCACAGACAATACTGTGGAATTTTCTCTGATCAGTTGGAGTTTGTTTTCAAGATTTAAACTCAAGGTTACAGGAAACAACAGGCTCCACAGAAGGTGTGAACAAGGCCGAGAATATCCGACAACACAAAGAAGATAACATGAGTTCTCAGTGTCTGACCGACCAAACTAATGAGAAGTTCAGAGTGTGTTTCTCCAGGCCTAATCAGCCGTCTTACAGAGAGAGGACGTGATATTTGTCTCACAGCTTTATGATAAAAATTTTAATGAATTGAAAACTTTAAATTGAACACTCACTGAAAAGAGAGCTGAGGGGAATTCACTATGATGCACATGCTGGTCCGGATTTACAAATAACTATCTGGAGGAAAACTTTTATGTGTATTACTTTGGGATGAATCGAATATTTGATCCACAATTCTTTTAAAGTGTATTTTATTTTAGCCATATTTCACAAGGAATACAGTTACAGAGATTCAAAACGCCTCTAAGAAGCAACATAGACAACACACATCCTCAAGTTTTTTCCTCAGATATTGCTCTGATTTTTCTTCTGGAGGCTGATGGATCTCTGCTCTAAAGTGAAGTTTCACAGACGATCTCTGATGAGCTTCCTGATTTCAACACCTGAGACTGTAGAGGGAGAACAAAGGCAACTCATTATTTATAATTACCGGTAGCTACACGTTTAATCTTCCTTTTTCTCAAAGGATCACTATGATTGGGGCCTCCGAGCCATCAAGTCCGTCCTGGTGGTGGCCGGCTCTTTGAAGAGAGGAGACCCGGGCCGAGCGGAGGACCAGGTCCTGATGCGAGCGCTCAGAGACTTCAACATCCCAAAGATCGTGACGGACGACATGCCGGTGTTCATGGGGCTGATTGGTGACCTGTTTCCAGCCCTGGCTGTCCCGAGGAAGAGGGACCTGGACTTTGAGAAACATGTGAAGGAGTCCATCCTGGATTTAAAGTTACAAGCCGAGGACAACTTTGTTCTCAAGGTACGAGATGTCCCTGTGGTTTCTGTTTTATCAAATTCTGTCTGAGAAAATATAAGAATCACAACAGTTGGATGAAAGCAAACACAATAACAGAGTGTCTGCAGAGTGCAACAAAATCCCCAAATGGAGGTTTCGTCTTTAACAGTTTGGACAGATATTACAGCTGTAGCACTTTCATTTAGATTTATCAGAGTTCTCTCCTAAACCTGTTTACCTCACATCATAATGCTCTGCTGGGAAACACACATTAGTGTCAGACGAGTCTGCAGCAGCTGGATGAATCGGGCAAATATTGCAGAGAGCCAATGGTTGGCTGTGATGAGAGTTCAGGTGCCTGAGCTGTTGACCTAATTCTACTCATTAAGTTACTCACAGACACACACACTCACACGCTCACACATGCACAGTAGCAGGCGGTTTATGTCAGAGACGGATGAATGCAGGACCAGGGGAAATAAGTGCAATCTGCCTCAGGTCAAATAGACACGCAGACCACATAATAACACTCCATCAATGGAGGCCGGCGCTGCACCACACCACTTAACCCTGACATTGTGAGAGACAGAACCGAAATAAACAAAGAGGAGGAGACACACAGCGAGAGAGAGAAAGGAGGAGCGGTCAATAACAAGCACCCACGCCCAGAGCTTGAACTTTTACTGTCTTTGTGTGTGCCACCAACCTTTTGATTTCACACAAAGCAAGGAGGAGGGGGGGGGGGCAGGGGCAGACTGCATACTGTTACCGTTAGCCTGTGCTAGCATTAGCCGTCCCCACTTCAAAGCAGTAATCAGCCGGGGCCTTTGAGAGTGGATGAATGGAGAGTGAGTAGTAGCAGCGAGGAGCCGGTCGATGGCATTGATTGAGCTCAGCGTCTGTATGTTTGAGTGGAAGTGGGGAGGAAATTTCTCCTTCTCCCTGTTTCTCTCTGTTATTCTGGTACACACTCGCTGTGTCACCTCACATACATGAACTGACTGAAAATGTTGCACCGCAGGTAAAGGACAACTTAAAAAAGCATAGCGTGTTTATTTCACTTTTAAACTATAAAAATTTGAATCATGGACTGCATTGCAACCGAGGCGTCACCCATCAGCCTCTTGTTTGACATTTTCACAATCTTGTTTTTAGTGCAAGAATTGAATGTATTTGGCAACTGGGTTGACCTGGTTAGTGAATGCTGAACGTGTTCTCGAACCTCAATTAATAAGAAGCTTTGCATTAAAATTTACTCAAGGGGCGCTGGTGGTGCAGTGGTTAGTGCGCATGTCCCGTATATAGAAGCTGTAGTCTTCAAAGCGGGCGGCCCAGGTTCAAATCCGACCTGTGGCTCCTTTCCTGCACGTCGTTCCCCACTCTCTCTCTCCCCCATGTCTGACTCTATCCACTGTCCAATCTCTCAAATAAAGGCACAAAAGCCCAAAAATAAATCTTCCAGATTTTAAATCAAGACTAGTCAAGACCCCCACTGATCGGCTATTTTTCCACGTCATTACTGTGATGCGAAGGAAAATGCCTCTTTTTAAAAGAACAAATAACTTTAATTCATTTGCAGTTCGATTTTTATCCCCCGGTGTTACAGTCAAAGTGAGTGACACGCCCGCTGCACACAAGTTGAGGATGTGATATTTATGGGCTTGGTCTTGGTCTCTGGTCTTAGGTACGTCTTGGTCCCGATTAGTGTGGTCTCGACTACAAAATGTGGTTGAAATCTGAGATTTTCCTGATTGCCTGATTGTGGACAGTATTGTTTTCATCCGTCAGTGTATTCCTATGGAGCCGTACATACATTTACCTACCGTAGAATCCTGAATATAAGTCGCAGTCTGATTTTGAGGGGGTGTCTCGGAGGTAAAAAAAAAGGTTTAAAGTGTCTTCCTGGGTGACGATTTCTGTTGTGTTCAACGAAGTCTACAAAGTGCTGCTTCTGTGCAGCTGTGTCGCTCTTTTAGTTCCGTCTGTTTCCACTTTGTGTAGTCGAGCTCGCAGTGTACTGTGGAAGGTTAAATTGCGTCATGTCGCGTGCAGTGGGTGACGGTGAGGGCTGCACGCACGGTATTCATAGAATGTTCATTCACTGTTTGACCATCTATATTATCCAACTTCTTTAGTGTTTGCTCACAAACTATTTTAATGTGCTCACCTTGCTTCCTTTCAGATCTCTTTTTCCACACACACTACTTCAGTTCTCAGAGTTCATTAATCACTGATAGCCATCTTATGAAGAAAAAAAAAAGGAGAAATGCTCAGATAGTCAAGCCAATATACCTGGATGTCTGTAAATATACCTTAGCTAGTGTTGTAGTCAAGACCACACTATGCGAGACCAAGGCATACCCGAGACCAGAGAACTCTGAGACCAAGACAAGACCAAGACATTGTTGTCACTCAACAAATCAGAATCGTTAGACAGAGAAACATGAGCATACAGTCGTCAGATTATCTTGGTTTTAAAAATCTTCCAAGCCGACTAAATGCTCTGGTTTAAAGTGACTCAGCAGCTCAGACCAAGGCGATGGAGCAAACGCACTGACAGCAGGTATAGTCTCAGGTATGTGTGGCTCATGGTAGCCACAGAGAATCAGCCGAATTAGAAACCCAGAGGCTACGTCTGTTTGATAAACACAGTCTGAGGAAGAAGAAGAGATTTATCCAAATGTAGAGAAGAGAGTAAAGAAGCATTACATCCTCTGTACAGGAAAGATTAGAAGACATTAAACATTTTTGATATATGCGGGCTCTTTCATTGTGCAAACACAGAATAATGAGGGAGCAGATATCTGTCCTTCCAGAAGAGCACTGCTGTCAGTTATTGTGTTCTGTGAACGGTGTACTGAGCTGCGGCGCTGCACTGCAGTGCATCACATTACCCTGTCATTCTGCATCACTTTATATTCTTCGTGAAACACGACATTATGAAGGAGACACAGTAGACTGAGTGGTGAAGGAGCACAGCCCATGCATGCTACATTACTCCTTTTATTGATTATTAAACCTTTATTAAACCTGTGGGGCCCCTCTGAGATTACAAAATAATCTTCCTGAGAAGATTCTTCTGTCTTCTTCTGTCCTGAGACAGCAGCAGTACAGTACTACACACACACACACACACACACACACACACACACACACACACACACACACACACACACACATACATACACACACAAGGTAGCCATCCTAAAATTCTTGTGTCATAACGAGACACACCTTGCAGTACTGAAGCATGTATCCCATTTTTGATCAGCTAATGTGCTAATAAAAGGCATAAATGCATGAATAACAGTTTGGAGTAATCTGTAGACATATATTGTTACAGCAGAAGACAGCAGATGAGCAGACGCTGACTGAGGGATGTCTTATAGATCAAACAAAAACCAGTAACTAAGTCTTTGCAAGACCAATAAAGGCTACAGGACTGTAACATGTAGGGTACAATTGTGTGATAAAAATCTGCAGCCAGTCAAAAAACTAGCAATGTCCTGAGGTGTGCATGTGCAAACAGCTAGCCTCTAGTCGGGCAAGGGAAGAAAGGTAGCCTTACCCCCTTTCTGCTGGCAACATAGGAAAGGAGAATATACATCTCGAGAAAGGGTGAGGGCCTCGTTGACGACTTTATCGCCTCAAACGGTTCAAACAGAGTCGGAGTCAAAAAGACAGGTTAACATTTAAGTACACAGAATAAAGCAAACCTAAAAACAAGCTGAGCACCTTGAAACAAGCCGAAATTAGCATGAGCATCGTTCTTGAGCATCTTAAAACGTCTTAGTTGAATGTGCTTTTCCTTTAAGTATCTTAACTTTAGATATATTTTTCCATAAAGGCTTTAAATGTACGATTTGAAAGCAGTGATTGCTGACCTTTAACGAGCCTTGATTCTCATTATGCAGCATCGTTTTGTTTTTTTTGGCTGCGTCACATGCAAACAGCATCAGGTGCACAGGGATGCTGTTTGCTCTGCAGCACAGTATGGGTTGCATTTAACCCCCCGATGTTGGCATCAGCAGCCAAAGGGAAAACATTAGATAAAGCGTGTGTGTGTGTGTGTGTGTGTGTGTGTGTGTGTGTGTGTGTGTGTGTGTGTGTGTGTGTGTGTGTGTGTGTGTGTGTGTGTGTGTGTGTGTGTGTGTGTGTGTGTGTGTGTGTGTGTGTGTGTGTGTGTGTGTGTGTGTGTGAGACAGGTGGTGCAGCTGGAAGAGCTTTTGGCTGTGCGTCACTCTGTGTTTGTGATCGGGAACGCGGGCACAGGAAAGAGTCAGGTGCTGAGGTCGCTCCAGAGGACCTATCAGAACATGAAACGTCGACCCGTGTGGGCGGACCTTAACCCAAAGGCTGTGACCAATGACGAGCTGTTTGGCATCATCAACCCGGCGACCAGAGAGTGGAAAGATGGTGAGTGCTGAAACAAAATGTTTGATGTAGAGACTGGATATTTAAAGTGACATAACCTCTTGGTTCAATAAGGATGTTACTGAGAGACGGCCTTAAACACGCATTCTTGTAAAGCCCAGCAGGGGGCGACTACTTCTCTCTTTATTTATTGCATCTGGCTTTATGTTCTTGATCTCAATTTTGTACGTTTTTAAGATTTTCTTATTAATTTTTTCAATTCTTCAATTATTTTTTCTTTTGCTAGGGCCTGTTTCCACAGACAGCGTTTTTCCTTTTTGCGCTAGCAGCGCCGTTTTAAACACATAACCAATGTAGTTCAACGTCTTCAGTGCTCAGTGTCCTAAGCACTGAAGGTGTCAGCTGCTTTTTGTCACTGCCCTCACGACACCCTCAGTCCAAAGAAGTTAAACTTTTAGAACAGCACCACATTCGTCAATATCACTTATCTCTCATCGACAAATCAAAATCAAGAAGTGCAGGACTTTTTGATATGAGTTTTGTCAACAACACTGTTGAAGGAGACGCTAGTTTGACTCGTGTTTTTGAGGGAACAGTTTCCAGCTGACGTCAGGACACTTCATTTTTCAAACAGTGTCTGATTTTAATGAGCTCCGTCCATCCTTCTCTGTACAGGCCTCTTTTCTAACATCATGCGTGAGCTGGCCAACGTCAGTCACAACGGACCAAAGTGGATTGTTTTGGATGGAGACATCGACCCAATGTGGATTGAGTCACTCAACACAGTCATGGACGACAACAAGGTGTGAGGAATGAGTCCCATACTCTGTGTCTACTTCACTTTTTCGCTGTGTGTCTGTCACTCAATTAGTATTCATGTTCAAAGAGGAAGATGTGCTGAGCCAACCATCTGGATGAGTGTGTGTGTGTGTGTGTGTGTGTGTGTGTGTGTGTGTGTGTGTGTGTGTGTGTGTGTGTGTGTGTGTGTGTGTGTGTGTGTGTGTGTGTGTGTGTGTGTGTGTGTGTGTGTGTGTGTGTGTGTGTGTGTGTGTGTGTGTGTGTGTGTGTGTGTGTGTGTGTTGCTTATATCAGTGAAAAGAGGTGGGTGAAACAGGTGAGATAATACAGACTAACATTGTGTAAAAGGTAACAGAAACTCTTTCATTTTGTCTCTCTTCTTTAGGTTCTCACTCTGGCCAGTAACGAGCGGATCCCTCTGAACCCGACCATGAGGCTTCTGTTTGAGATCAGCCACCTCCGCACGGCTACACCCGCCACTGTGTCCAGAGCAGGTTGTCCCATCTTACCGTTACTTCAATCAGTGCATGCTAAAGTTTAAGTCTGATCCACATTTATTTACATTTAAAAGAACACCAGCTGACTAAAGTGAGACAATCAAAAAGAGACAAACATTAACACAGTTCAACAAAAACACCAAACTAAAAATAAACTGAAACAGAGAGACAGGAACTATCGCATCGAGCTAACAGACGAGGAATAATGAGGAGTTTAAGATCATTTAAAACAGGCAGTGTAGCGACCAGCTCAACCTGCTGATGAAATATGTTTTTGTCAAGGTTGCCGATATATATACTTTCTCTTTGCTTGTTAATAAATGGTTTCCCCCCTAAAAAAAGACAGTAACTCCTGACAGTTTATTTCTCTCATTCCTGGGAGTGATGATCTTTATTAACTTTTCAACATGAATGAAACACACCCTGAGTGTTTAACATCCTCTGTTTTTCCTTAAAGGTATTCTGTACATAAACCCAGCAGACCTGGGCTGGAACCCGCCCGTCTCCAGCTGGATTGACAGACGGGAGGTCCAATCAGAGAAGGCCAACCTGACCATCCTGTTCGACAAGTACCTCCCCTCCTGCCTGGACACCCTGAGGTCGAGGTAACTCAGCTCCCTCAGCAGTGGTGGCATTGTTACAGTCCAGATGACGCAGGATGTTTGGCTCTGATATAACATGATGAGGATGGGGAGGGGGGGCGGGGGGTGTGTACTGGGCTATAGTGGGCCGACACAGACAAGGACTGACTCAGAAAATCTGGACACCGTCCTGCATGTTATTGTGCAGGACCTCTTGCCTCCTCCAACACCTCCATCACCGCTGCAGCTGAACAGACAGCAACAACAGGAAGCAGAGGAGGAATATTTAGTCCTCACTGCTGAGCCATAAAATAAAAAAATTGAACATCGACAATAAAAAACAAAAATATATTCAAAGATGTGTTTTTCATCTGCTCTTCTGGAAGCCTTTTTACTTTGTTAAATTATAAAAAATGAATTTTTCTCTGTTAAATCCATAAAATGCTGTCCAAAAATAGTTACTAAAACATACATTTCACATTTTTATCAGACAATTTGGACCTGTAAGCCACCCTTGAACTAGTTTATAGAAATGATTCACAGAGATCAAACAGGAAGATCTGACCCGCTACAGATGCAGTTAACCTCCCCAATCTGCTCAGAGAGCATCGGGTCACACGTCTCCCCACCTCATTACTTTTACCAAACTCGTCAAGTATTAATATCGCAACTTTGGCAGCCGGCCCAATTGTTTACACCTGCATTGGAGGATCAGCTTATGGGCAAAGCGGGCAAGTGCCCAGGGCCCGGGCCAATGGGAGTCTTGGCCTTAAGATGATATATACAGTATATAGAGAGAGCTTGAGCGAGAGGGCGAACTGCAAGCTGCTAACAGCTGTTCCTACATGCAAACTAGAACTACAAACTATTTGTTGTACACAAAAGGAAGGAACAATAACTTTGAGAGAGTGCTTATGAGTCATGAAATAAGGAAGTTCCACATTTAGTTTGACTGTTTTGACCGTTAAGATCGTGCAACAGAAAGTTAACGTTCCATCATTTAGTTTTTTTCTGTGACAAATCCGGACAGAGTTAAAGTATAATTAAATAATAAATAACAGAATTTCACAGGAATACGTGCTGTGTGGTTGTGGGTTGCCCTGTGCTGTTGTGCAACCTAACAAGTTTGTGTCCATGGCCTGTGGTCAGTCCATTCAGAACTGCTCGAAGAGGCTTTATGTATGAAAAAGAAATTATCTCTCGTGGATTAAATTTGTAAACACAAGTATTTTTCATGAATAGGGATTCCAGAGCTAACCAAACAATCTGTTGTGTTGTTCAACATTCAAATGGGATCTGAAGTGTTAAATGACCCCTTTTAGATATTTAGACATCTTAAACATATTTTATACAGGAGGTTTAATATTACAAGTTTAAAATTATCATACAGTAAATTCTATTTTGTATTATTTTACATCACGTTTTGGATGCTGATTCAGTGTTTTCTTGTCTGTAATCTTTAGGATATCTTCTTTATCCAAATATATATTTATACAAATCACCTGCTGGTGACTGCGTTCATCTGCTTTTGTTCCAGTTTTTATTCTCTTCTTTCGGTTAAATACTAATCCCAGGTCACTGTTGAAGTAACATGTCTGTGTACTCAGGTTTAAGAAGATCATCCCCGTCCCGGAGCAGAGCCTCGTCCAGATGCTGTGCTACCTGCTGGAGTGTCTACTGACCCCCGAAAACACGCCGCCGGACTGCGCCAAAGAACTTTACGAGCTCTACTTCGTCTTTGCAGCGGTCTGGGCCTTTGGGGGGGCCATGTTCCAGGACCAGGTACTGTGGGGGCCTCCGGGCATGAGAGACGCTCTCTGTCTGGTTGCATAAGGGGGGAAAGAATGGGACGGGACCGTAACAGCCGAATTCTTTCTTTTCTGTCTCTCTCCTTATAACTCCTCTCTCCTGAAAGAGTTGCATTCTGGGTATTCCTCTCCTGCTATTCAAGCTCTGATGGCTGTTATGCAACTCAACTCTGTGCCTCTGAAAAGTCATTTGAAAAAGTTATTTCCAGTGGAAGAAATGGGAGAGATCTCCATCTGAAAATGAAGTGGACTCTGTTCCCGCTCGCATCACACCGTCTGGCTGAATTTAAATCAGCAGGAGAGCACCGGCGAGGAGTTGCTAAGCAATCCAGTTAGCGGCGTACAGTAACGGCTTCCATCTAAGTTATGGGATAAAACTGCTCTCCTCTCGCTACAAATGTACTCCACTTTATTTTCCCATCACAGATGCATTTAAATGCTAAGTGGTTTTATTGACTGGAGACTTGGTAGTGAATAGAGGAGACAGGTACTGAGAGAGGGAGGACGGGGGGGGGGGGAGGGGAGGAAGACGAGGAGCTGCCAGCCAGCAGGTGATGAGGCGGCTGCACTGTCTGAGTCCGACAGACGGATGGATAGGCCTGCCATTTCTCATTTTCTCCCCTTCAGCTGCAGTGGCTCTATCTCTTTGTCGCCCTCGTTTATTTGTCCTCTGGTCTGTATTCACGCCGGTGTAAATCAAACGCACAGATCCATAGCTACTGTACGCAGAGAGGAAGTCATTTTAGAGTATTGACCACCCCGCCCCCCTCTGTGCCTCTGTGTGTGTCTCTGTGTGAGAGCAGCTGGTCGACTACAGAGTGGAGTTCAGCAAGTGGTGGGTGGCCGAGTTCAAAACCATCAAGTTCCCGTCACAGGGCACCGTGTTCGATTACTACATCGACCCCGAGAGCAAGAAGTTTGAACCCTGGTCCAAGATGGTGCCCAGATTTGAGATGGACACGGACACACCTCTGCAGGTACAACAGGCTGTTGTTTACATCACAAGTGACAAGTTGTTGATATAAAAAACAGATTTTAAATTAGGGACATTGCAGACACCTTGTCGCCAGCTCTGAACAGAGAGATTTATCGTCTGTCAGCTCAACGCACCACAGGATTCAAAACTACATTTTAGCAGCATTTTCAAAACACAGAGAGAAGGAAGCTCATTTTATCAAGTAAATAAGATATTATACAAAATATGTGCAATAGGAGCAATGGAAAAACTACAGTGGTGAAGGATGATGCAGGATTATATTTAGTGCAAATTTAGCGGTTCATATTTGAACTCTTGCAAATATCTAGAGAATTTCAGGTTCACAAATCTAATATGTGATCTTTAGATTTGCAAACTTTCTAGTTATTATCTACAGTAAAAGTTGTTGAATAAGGTAATTATCAAAGTAATCACTTGTCACAACCCCAATAATCAGAGTTAATTCATTTTACAGTAACAGGGTTAAATAATTCATTCATATATGTTTTTTATATTCCTTCTGTTTGATGTGTGCAGGCCTGTCTGGTCCACACTACAGAGACCATTCGTGTTCGGTACTTCATGGACCGCCTCCTGGAACATCGTCGGCCCGTCATGCTGGTCGGGAACGCCGGGACGGGGAAGTCTGTTCAAGTCGGAGACAAACTGGGATCGCTGGACTCTGAGAAATACATGATTAAAAATGTCCCGTTTAACTATTACACCACGTCTGCTATGCTGCAAGGTAGGAAAGATGCATGCATGTATCCAGCTTTATACTGTTGCAGGTTTTTTATAATTGGCAGTTCAGTGTTTACCATCGAATTATGGCCTTAAAGAGAAATATTATCTGATGCCGTGCATACTGCAAAGTATCCTCACATTCAGACACAGTCAACATGTATTTTTTCTCTAGTCTGTGACAAATTAGTCGTTTTCCTACAACACTGAAGCGGGGGGTTGAAGCTGATTTAATATGTTTTTCCTGTTAGTCATTGGTCAGTTGCAGCTGATATCATTTCTGCAATTTATACACAACAAACTTTAAAGCAGGATCACACTCATTCTGATTTTTAAGGTCATATTTTTGCTAGATTTGGTTTGATGACTTTGTAGACAAGCAGAAAGATGTTATATCTTTTCTTTAACGAATCCCAATTCATCAGTGTTTCTACAACTGGTAGAAAAAAGTGTCAGACATAATTTGATGAGAGGTCTTTAATCAGGATAAATTTAAAGCCCGCTGAGATTATATAGTTGCTAGTTGGCTTAAAAAAAAAATGGGATGATGGTTTTCAGTGTCAGTCCTCGTGTCACCGATAAAGACTGATAAAGACTTTAACATGAGAAGTCCTAAAAAAACCTTCAATAGCTGCTCATATGATCCTTAAAACTACAAGATGATGCTTAAATTGTGCACATTTCTTTGACTGTTTTTATTTCAAGAGTCTCTGTGTTCATTAATTGGTCGGTATATTATTTGTAAATCATCAGGAGAGACTTGACAGTCTTTGCATTCAGATGGAAATATATCTACATAAATCTGTATAGAGGACTACACATGGGAACCAAACAACATTTTGAAATGGGAAGAAGTAAAGTCAAAGAAACGCTAAAGAAATGTGCAGCAGAACTTTGTATTTTTCATATTTCCTTCTCGCCAAGCATCCTGCGACCCTTTACTTACTGACTGTACCCTCCTGGTTAAATGAAATGTCTCTGAGCAGAACCGTGACTCTCCATCTCTAAACTGTTCCATAAATTTGCAATTCAATTACACCTTCCTTTCTCAGCATTCATTTTTGTGCTTCTTACATTTCTGCTCCCCCGCTCCTCTCCCACACAGCGGTGCTGGAAAAGCCCCTTGAGAAGAAAGCAGGGAGAAACTATGGCCCTCCAGGCAGCAGGAGACTGATCTACTTCATCGACGACATGAACATGCCGGAGGTGGACGCATACGGCACTGTGCAACCGCACACGCTCATACGCCAACACATGGACTACAACCACTGGTAGGGCTCTGTCGTTTACAATACATGCCTGTTTAAGCAAACAGGAAACACATGATGTCTCTACTGCATCTCTCTCCTAGAGACTTTCCCAGAATTCCTCACTTTATTTTAAGGCAGGGTGATGAAATGATTTGAAAAGGGGATCACAGTAAAATGTAAAGCTATGACAATGGTGAGCCTGGAATTGTTTCCTTTCTATGGATGGCTCCACCAGCCTCTCACACAGCAGAAATGGTGTAACAATACAGACTTTTTCTTCCACATGTGCTTGCTGACATGACTTGCTCATGTATAAAAATTGTAAATTATTTTTTTGACACCTTCAAATGTCACACGCACATCCTGTTCTCTGTTTCCTCTCAGTATTCAGACAGAGATCCTCGCCTCAGCATCAAAATGCAACAATATAATGAGTGTCAGACGTCCAATATAAGCTCAGGGTTGTCTGAGTCCCTTTAAGAGGCTCCTGTAGCTCGTGTGTGTGTGACACAGTGAGGCCTTTCTGAACACGGTTCCACTGCGTCACACACCGGCCGACTGGCTTAGACATGCTCGGCCATTAGAGATACGCAGGGAGGACTCGGGTATGAAATTGAGAGGAGCGGGGACGCTGCTGAGGCACGGCAGCTTAAGAGGGAGCTGAGGCGTCCATATCAACTAAAAGAGTGTGTGTGTGTGTGTGTTTGTGTGTGTGTGAGGCTGTTAAATAATGATTTTTTTTCTGCATGTTTGGGCACGTGTTTGTGTGTGTGTGTGTGTGTGTGTGTGTGTGTGTGTGTGTGTGTGTGTGTGTGTGTGTGTGTGTGTGTGTGTGTGTGTGTGTGTGTGTGTGTGTGTGTGTGTGTGTGTGTGTGTGTGTGTGTGTGTGTGTGTGTGTGTGTGTGTGTGTGTGTGTGTACTCTCAGGTATGACCGTAATAAGCTGCTTCTGAAGGAAATACACAACGTGCAATACGTGTCCTGCATGAACCCCACGGCCGGCAGCTTCACCATCAATCCACGACTGCAGGTACACGCACACACACACACACACACACACACACACACACACACACACACACACACACACACACACAAAAACACAGAGCTTGTCCTCACAGCACATTGTGTTTTGTGGTTATGCAACTCACTGCTGAGGTTACATGTTCATCATTTTCTCATTTACACATGTTGTATTTTCTTTATTTTATTATTTTAGTAAAACAGGAGACTTTTGTTTGATGCTTTATGTTAACCTTTTTTTATCCTGCATATATTATCCGTGCATCCAAAAGCCTGTGTGTTCATTCAGGAACTGTTAATTTAATTTAAACAAAACTAAACAAGTAGATTTTGTCATGTCTCAAAATTATAATTCTGCGGGAGAAAATGAGCCGTTGGAATCAAAAATATTCAGCTCACCAGGTTGTCTAAAGTAGTTAACAGTTTGTTCCAGTAGAGGGCGCTCTCAGCGTAACTGGAACATTTCATGCACTCTTGACCTCAGTAAATGAAGACAGTATTGTTGTGTCAAAAGCAACGGTCTGCGATTCAGGAGATACAATCTTACATGAGGGAGACTCGTCTCTCTGCAGGCAGCAGCACACTGCTTTGTGGAGAGACACACGGTCGCGTCACACCCGAAAATAATTGTGTGTACCACAAACTGCCGTGCACTCTGAACGGTAGTTCTCGTCAGCGGGTTATAGTGTGGATAAAGAGAGCTGCACTCGATCCAAATTAAGTTTAGAGACATGTGCTTCTGGTAAATGATATACACAGCCCTTTTGGATTGTCAACAGGATGTTTGGTTTTAGGCTCATTATTGTAAAGTTTGGTAAATTGGTTTGTGTCTGTGCAGCAGAGACAGCACTAGTAAGTTGTAAGGTCGCACCGTTCTAATTTTAGAGCTGATATCGTAAAGACAAAAAACTCAGAGGCGCTGGAGCATCTAAAGTTTCAAAATTGTCTCTTTGTTCTCCCTCCGGTGTCGACCATTTTTGCTGAACTGAGGCAGCAAGCAGAGCGCAAAGGATGATGGTCCTTGTTGTTCAAATTTCTGTCAGTTCTGCTCCACAGCAGCTGAAACAAACCTTCACTTTCTGCCCTGAAGACCGAGCATTTCATACGGTCACAAGTCAACGACGGTATGGAGACACTTTAGTTCTCGGGATATCGTGAAATTGATGATACTGTTATATCCCTATAAATTATATTTTTTGCTTCATCTTCTTGTCTTCCTATTTAATTCTGAAAAGATGACCTAATAAGGACAGTGGAAACATTAAATAATCATGCTTAAGTATTGTACGGGGCCACTTTGCTCATGTGAATGCGCCCTTTAGAGACCTTGTCAAACTGTTGTTTTAAAGCAGATAATTCCACAGAGAGTTGATACTCAGTCAATCTGTGTTACACACGACACAAGGAAGTATTTGCTTATTTTTTTAAACCTTTACTAAAGTGTAACTTCACAAGACGCTCCACGTTCCTCAGTGTCTTACCGGCAGCTGCTGCTCTTCTGTTGGACTGAAAAAAAGGACATTATTCTCGAAAGCTCAGATTTGTTTCCCCCCTTTATGTGGCCCCAAAATTCCTTCCTCTGAAGAGGATAATTATACATCCACTTAATGCTCATTGACATTTCTACATTAATTACATGAAGTAACCAGCTTTACTTTTTACTACATTTTTGCAGCTGTTAAAACTCTGGTTTTAATTATTAATGACTGCACTGTGTAAAATGCCTCCGCACACGGGGAGGATGATGACTTCTCTGTACTTTAAAATGCAGATTTACTGACACACACATACACACACACACAAACAAAGTTTAACGTGACCCCTAAAAGTTAAGAAAAACATGAAGTGCATACAGTATAAACAGATGGATGGAAGTATATTTTAAACGGGAGTAAAACTGAGAACAAAAGGAGACATTTACAAACAGTGCTGCGCTGCTGTAGCCGTTAATCGCACAGATGAGTGCGGCTGTTAAACGCTGTGATCGCAGCAGGAACAGAGGAATACTTAAACCTTATAGTTATGTTGTAATCTGGTTCCCCATGGCTCGACTCCGTCTGTATCTTATTTAGAAGGAAAAAAAGGTCATTATAAATCCGTTCTACTGAAGTCCATGTACCAGAAACAGCCAAAGTCAAACACTTTCCTCGACTTTTAGAGACACTGAAGGACGAGAGGACTCACTCATAACTTGTTTTAATGACACAAGAAAAAACATTCATCCTGGATAACATTATATTAGAGATGTTTTAAACATAAGCAGCATATTTAAACCCCCTTTCTTTCTAATATACAGACATATGAATAATTAAGGTGAGAAATGATGTCATGGATAAAGATCAGTTTGGACACGACTTTAATCTTTAATGCCAACTCACTGATAAATTAAAGGAGCTGAATCAATCTCACATTCTTGCCACAGGTCGGAGATGTTGCTTGTCCTATTGTTTACAGTGAGAAGGCAGACTCAGAGGGCAGAACAAACACCTAGCTGTGGGAGTGTTACCCACCTGGGGGAGGGGTTACTGCCCTTTGTGATGTCATGAAGGGAAAATCTCCAAACGGCCTGTTTGAGCACACATTTTTTGAAAAGTGGAGCATTCAGAAGACGGAGAGGATGCACTTTTCTCATGATTGGGGGGTTTGTAGACAGACTAGACTGCTTTAAACTAGTTGAAAATGACCTTTAAATATGCAACTAACAAATTTAGCACATGTAGTTTAGTAATATTAAAGGCCCCATCGTTGAGTCTCCTGTTTGCAACTACAACTTGTTATATTATTGAACATGCTATGTGCTTATCAGCTGAGACTGGTGAGAGAAAGACTTTTCATATCACAACATTTGTACCCAGTGACCAGACATCCTCCCTTTCTCGGCCATATTGTTTTTTAATTGGGGAAGGACAGCTAAAGAGAAACAGGAAATATTTGGAGGAGAGGGTAGAGATGACTTATAGCAAAGGACGGATGCTTGATATTATCCACTCACTTCTACAGGAGCCATTAAAGTACACAAGTTTGGTCCCCAACTCAATTACTTTAACGGAATATGATTTAAAGTCAGGACATAGATTATAACGAGGAAAAACAAAACACTGATTCAAGTTCGACTTCAGTCAGAGGACATCTTTTCAATGCAGAGCGACTTATTTACGAGCCAAACATAAAGATATTTGAATTTAAAAGCTTAATTTGACCGAGCTATAGTTCCCACAAGCACTCACAAGGTGACTTTGCTTTGACTCTGAAGGATAGTTGACTCCATCATTAGCGAGGCGTTCACTGTCTCCTTGTTTTTGCTGTATCTCCCTCCGTCCACAGCGACACTTCTTCGTCTTCGCCCTGTCGTTTCCCGGAGCCGAGGCCCTGAGCACCATCTACACCTCCATCCTGACGCAGCACCTGCGAGGAGACGGCTTCAACCCCGCCCTGCAGAGGAGCTGTCCCACTCTGGTGCAGTTAGCCCTCGCACTGCACCAGCGCGTCTCCTCCACCTTCCTCCCCACGGCCGTCAAGTTTCACTACATCTTCAACCTGCGAGACCTCTCCAACATCTTCCAGGTGACACACACATCAAATGTACCTCAGGGATTTATCCACATTACGACCTCGGGTTAATCTATTCACTATTAACTGCGGAAGCAAATTGAAAAAGTTACAGGAAAAAACGAGGAGTTAGATTTTTCACCGAGACTCTCCCCGTTTTTCTGGCTCTGCTTCCCACGTGGAAAGAGCCAGGCTTCTGTCACTAATTTCTCATCTAAATTATTATTGATTTAAGAGCCGGCTCCCAAAGTCTGAATAAGTCTGAAATAAGTGTAACAGAAAATAGAATGGATTTGCACTTCCACGGCTGTTAGTAATGATTTAATGTATTTAAATGAATATAATATCAGAGCGAGGAGGCTGTCAGGGGAGAAGCTTTTGGGGCGATATTTCTGTCAGAATCCTCCACGGTTTCATGGAGGGCAGGCTCTCTCATTTAACACACACACACTGTTGTATAATTAATGCTTTAAGCCACTCAGCTATAAGAACTACATATTTCATAATTCCATCTAGGAGAAGACAAAGACCGCTCCGACTTTTTCCTTTACTTTTATTACACAATGTGCAAAATATAAAGGGGGAGTGATATTCCTTTTAAAAGCTGCAGTCATCGATATTTGTTACTGTTACTGTTTGGAACAGGGCTGCATCCCCACTCAGACTTTTTTCTGTTTAAACCCAAACTCAGCCTATCTGCTCAGTTCCACACCAAACTTGTTTATTGATCAGCACAAGCCTCATGTTTTTCATTTAAGATGCATGTATTCTAAGCGTGCTACTTCCAAATGTTTCAGAGCACGTCATCCTCTTTTTTTAACTGCATAATTTAACTGGACATCCAGCCTCCCCCAAAGCCCAGCCAACGAAACACTGAATTTTGGATAGTTGGCTTCTGGCGAATTCTTGTGAGTGAAGAAGACACTCAAGGGACCCCTTAAAAACAAGTTATTAAACACAAACAAGTAGTTGTGGTTTTGCAGGATGCAGCAGTGCATGGGTGAAGCTGTTTCTCTTTCACTCCTGAGACCCCCTGTGCACCCTATAAACACTGACTTTATGTTAACCTGAACAACGACATCCATCCCAACCTTAACCAAGCTGTGACCGTTAAAAACAAAAGCAAGACAAAACAGTCAAATTTACTTGAAATGAAAATGGATTGCACCTAAACCCTCAGGGTAGATTGTTGTTGTTGGATTCAAATCATTTCATATGCCGGAAAATCCGGAATATATAAAACTGATTTTAAAAGTCTCCCAGAGAGAAAATTGCTTGAACTGTCATCCTGCGTTTCGATTACTATCGTGTTCAGTTTCTGTGCAGCTGTCGCTTTTTTAGTTCCGTCTGCTTTCACTTTGTGGAGTTTACACTCCTACTACAGTACGGTAGTTGAGCTCTCAGCCTGCAGGGAAAGTTGTGAAGTAGCCTACAGACCCACAGCCATGAGTCGTCACCTCCACTGGTCACTCGTTAACTTTAATATAGGAATCTTTCTATAAGAAGTGCGCTCCACAAGGTTTATTTACAGAACAATTTACCACGATTTTGACCTCTTGACGGAGAAAACGTGAAAAAGTTGCGCAGCCAGACTGCTCTGTGCCACTATGTTTGCCAGCACGGCGTGCAATACACAATGACCGGGGACAAATTTTCAAGTGTGCCTTAAAACCGCCTACCTTCTCTGGTCCAAACAAATCCAGAGCATTCAGGAGCAGAATCTAAAGTTAGAAGGAGGACATACTGGCTGCTGCATTGTTGTCAGAGAAGCCAGCACTTCAACATAGCATGTTTCCTTAATGTCTGATCATATAGTAAGGTCACTTTATCATTTCACTCACTACACATCTCACTGATTGGACCTTTAAGAACAAAATACCAATGTTACCGGTAAATGGGATAAATATAAAATGTACCAATGTTGCCCATGGTTAAAGCTCATTGTGGTCTCTGCTGTGGCTACAGTCTTATATTTAGAAGTTTAAGCAATCTTTAGCAGGAGCTATTTTTTACTTATTCATTCTAATTAGTAATGTGACTCAGCCTCCTGCACTTTTAAATTTAAAACCCTCAAAGTTACCTTCCAGACTTCTGCCCACACAGCCTCACCCTGAAGCTCTTAGAAGTTCAGCCATTCATTAACACTTAAAAGTCGGTGTCTGAAGATGCCTTTCCCCCTGTTTTTTTAAAAAAAATTAAAAAAAGGGTCTGCACAGCCTGACTGGACGTCAAATCACCACTGAGAGAAAACAATGCCAAAGCTTCCTCTCAGCTCCTCTCTCGATCCATACAGAACAGAGAGACGGGCAGAGAGGGACTTGCAGAGCTGGTTTGAAGTTTGTCTGCCTAACTTTATTCAGCTCCTGGCGCTAACACGTTAGGACAGCCGGGGAGAGGTGAGCAGCTCCCGGCTCTGCCTCGCTGTAATTCCCCCGCCGTACCTCTGAGCTGCTGCACCCTCAGATGTGGGGAAGTATTTGGCGAGACAGTACAAACGCTTCCTCTAATTTCCAGCATGAGGCCTAAATGGTTGTCACTCTGTGTTTTCCGGCTTGACGTTTCAGATGTTTGCCTCGGCTGAAATAATTGGGGGTCTTTTTGTGATTCACTTTGTTTTGTAAAACTTTGAAACTTGGAAATGTAGCTGGAGGCAAACATCTCATTTTGATCAACTCTAATGAGCTGGAGAGCCGAGCTCAGAGACTCAGCGAGCTCACAACGCTCTCTGCAAAAGGTGTATTTTAAATATGACAAAAGAGGCAGGTCCAGACAACAGTTAAGGTCTCTCTTTACTTTTGTTGTTCCTTTTTCTTGAAGACACAACTCCCACAGAAGTTGTTTTTAATATATAAGTCCAGTAAGCACCTCTTCGTTTAAAAACTTTTTTGTCTCTGGCTATTTGAAGTTTAAACTTCTACATTTGGACCATAGCTCATAGGATTCATCCTTTACAAAGTAAGAATTAAAGCCTGTCATTTTGGAACCTTAACAAGCAGCTAAAATTAAAATTTGTCAGTTGAAGCAAAACCTAATTCTATGTTATTTACTGTATAATCCAGAATATAAATCGCACCGGTATATAAGACGCACCCTGTTTTGAAGGTCTCTTATAGAGAAAAAAAGAGATTTTACGGTAAAAGTGATCGATGAGACCAGATTGATGCAAACATTTTAAACGTCGTCTCATCTGTGACTGCAGGGGTTTTAAAACATTTTTAACCCTAAATAAAAAAAAAAAAAAAAAAAACAGAAGCAGAAAAGCTCTGACTTCATTAGGTGCACGGTAAATCAGTTCCACATCAGTAGATAATGGCGATGTTGACAGACATCAGCAAATAGTGCAGCATAAACCGACATCAGCAGCCGATATCAATTTATCGCTGGCGTCTAGAACACCAAGAACTGATTCAGAGAGGAGGTCTTTTATGGGGCAGATAAAGTCACCTGTTGGACAAACTTTGACTTGTTTTCATTGTCAAACAGGAGAGAATATGATGCATTGTGGGAGTCTGAACAGCCTTCAGATAGGGCACGGTGAGCGCTGCAGAAGCTGCTTTCCAGCGCTATTTTCCCGACTATTGTTTTGGTTACCTAGCAACGTGTGCAGTTGCTTTTTGCTCATGTGCGCTCTACCCTTATGCGCTGCGCCCTACTCCGTGGCGAGCTCAGCAGGCACCGAGTCCTATCTGGAAGGCCCTTAACACTAAAAGAAGAAGCCATGAAAAAACATCGGTATTGCATTTAGCAATTGGCTAAATTGTTATATAAAATATCGACACCTGCGTCGGCCCAGATTTTCCCAATTGATGCATCTCCAGACTACATACATACAAACAGTGAAATGTCTCATATTTTGTTTGATAAGCATTTACAGCAGTCTTTGGCTGTTGCTTCTTTTCCACTTTGTCCTTCTGGTTGTAAAAAGATTTAATCAGGTTGAAAAGAGCCAGAATATTAATCAAGTTTAACTGGATATCGGTGATGAAATCCTGGTTTGTGCTTATTCGGTTGAGTTTTTCAAACTTAAGTGATCTTAAATTCTTCCCTTTTCTCTTCATTACTTTCCTAACTTTCTGCTTCACTCACTCACTTAACCTTCCCACTGTTTTCTTTTCTCTTCTTGCACTCTGTCTCCACAAATCTCTTTCTCCCAGCATCTGGGGCAATCATTAAGCCCAGTGGATGTTAAATTGGACGTACTGTAAGTGAAGTCCAGTGGCCAAATACCACTCATAGGGTTAGACAAACAGTTTGGCATTCGACTGGGAACGATGTCAAAGAGCTCCGTTCGCCAGCGTTCGTTCTCTGCCATGACCAGCGGGCATATCAGAGCGCCTGTCTTCTCCTAGTCAGACTAAATGAGCTCCTCGACATACACAAAGAAGAAGAAGGGAGGAGATAGATGGACTAAGAGAAAGATGAGGACAGAGATGGAGGAAAGATGAAGAAAGAAAGGAAGGGAGTACATGAGTGTCTCGGTGCAGAGAGCCGAACTGTACTGACTGAACAATATGTCTGTATGATGTTCTGAGGATAGTCAGCTGGGTGCGTTTGTTAGCAGGGGTTTGAAGTGTTGTTTGGGGCTCAGAGCAGCTGTCAGACTACGAGGAAAGCTCTCCGGCTGCAGACAGACAGAAAGACAGACAGACAGACGGATACATGCCGACACACAGAACTCTGTAATCCCTCTCCTCTGAGCTGAACACAGCAATGAAAGATTGGGGACAGACAGGATGATGAAAACAAAGTTCTCTCTCCTCCTCAGTTAGTTTACACTTTGCCGTTCTTTGATGGGAACGATGAGGAGTAAAGACTATGACGGTCATAAAGAGTTACCATATGGTGTTTTGTTTTGCATCGGCACACTCTTATTCTATAAATGCACGGTGCCATGATTGACACCATTTAGCTATGAAAAGGAGTGAGCAAGTAAAGCTTTAAAGTCCTTCAAAGACACACCAAACTGGGACGAGAAAAAGTCCAAATACTTCTCCACTGAGAAGACGTTTGTAGGACTTAACGTAACTCAAGTTGTAATCTTCATTTGAACACAACTATATTCACTTTCTGCACTTTAGATTTTCTGAACAGGCTGTGAACTCTATCTGTTATGCTTCTGTTGGGAGTAATTGATTCTTTTCATTTTGCTTTCTCACATCCCACATCAAGACAAGATTTTAGGGATGTAAATAGCCCAGTAGTTAGTCGCGCCCCACAACCGGAAGAATGGTCTTCCAATCGGGCGGACTGGGTTCAATTCTGACTTGTGGCTCCTTTCCTGCATGTCATTCCCTACTTAACAGAGGGATTTTCTTAATGGAAATCTGTATAGGAGGCATTTTTTCATACCTATTTTTAAATAGGTACTAAAGAAATTTGGCTGTGTCCTGTATGCCGGTGTATGCGACCAGTATAACAGTATAAAATGCTGACAAACATGCCGTCATCACAGATTGCACACGACCTGAATTTTTTGATAATTCACCTCCATTCATTGTGTATTGCAAGCTATGTGGGAACAGAGCAACGCAGACCAGGCTGGCAGCGCCAATTTGTCTTTGTCGTTAACCCTAAATCCTACATTCAAAGAAAACATTGGCATATAGTTCAGCGAATAAAGCTGACTGATTGAAATGCTCCTTAATTAAAGTCAACGACTGTCCAGCAAAGGTGGGCAACGCGACTCTCAGGCTGTCGGTACCTCACAACTTTAACTGTAGGCTGAAAGCTCAACTAACGTTCTCTAGCTAGCAGGAGTGCAAACTCCACAAAGTATAACCAGACTGTACTAAAAAATAGACGCTTCAGAGCTGCAAGGAAATTACACTTTGTAGACTCACCTGAGTGTGGTTGAAATCATCATGTCGGGAATCTTTATTCTCTCTGAGAGACCACCAAAAAAAGACTGCCCTGTGTACCCTGTGACTTAAATTCTGGATGTAATGGTGGTAATAATAATTTGCTCAGGATCCTGAGAGGACATTAGACCAGTGTACCGGTCAGAGATTACAACGAGATATTTAGCAGAAGGTTTGACATTTGAATGAAACAGGCGGGTAAACTTAACCTAAGGTGTGAAGTTATGTTTTGGTTTTGTCAGGGTTAAGTTTGAGTAAGTTTAGAGACATACAAACTTTGGTAGCAGTAAACCAATCATAAGGGAAGATGGTTGATTCAGTTAATTGGGTTTTGCAGGGAAATAGAGCTGCGTGACATCGCCATTACAGTGATATGATGCGTCTTGAAAACTACAGAAAAAATTACCCAGAGGGCGCTTGTACAGCGAGAAGAGGACTGGTCTGAGGAAGGATCCCTGAGGGACTCCTCAGAGCAGAGGAGCCGACAGGGACACACGATTGTTGATACAGACTTTGAAACATCTTTCACATTGAAACCAGATTTGCAGAAAGTCCTATCTTGTAAAAAGAGAAAATGAAAAGATCACAAGTCAAAGGATGAGATCATTCACACATACTTGAGGAATTAATCTTAGATTTAGAGCAGCGTTGATAATTGTGGCTCAGTTGAAATCTTCTGCACACACACACACACACACACACACACACACACACACACACACACACACACAGATAAACACGCACACACGGGCACACTTCCCATCTGCAGCATTACACAGAGGATTTAGCAGCCAATTGTCACATTCAGAAGTCTCGGATATGAAGGCGGATCAGATTCAGCTGGCTTTACCCCTGGAGATGATTCTGTTTATTGGAATAAGTTCTGGGGCTGGAAACACTCAGCATCTGTTTGCCTCTGCTTCGCCTCCTGGGTAACAGTGCGCAGAGGGGAACAAACAGCGCCCGGGCGCCTCTTCGTCCCCGTCCTCATCCTCTACAGCACCTGTTCTGTGAGGCGCTGAGATTGAGCCGTATGCTGGCTGACTGCTTCCTGAATGGCCCTGTGGGGAAGCCAACACCTCACACAGGCGTCCTCCAGAGACGCATTAATCATCAATCATTCACAAAACACTTAACTGCTCATTGTTATTATTTTCTTCATTCATTTGGCTGCTTTCTGTTTTTTTGAAGGATATTTTCTGGCCTTTTTGCTTATATTAGATAGGACAGCGTGGGGAGGAGAGAGAGAGGGGATGACATGCAGCAAAGGGCCGAGGTCGGATTCAAACCCACGGCCGCTGCGACGAGGACTTTGGCCTCTGTACATGGGGCGCAAGACATAACAGCTAGACTAACCGGCCCCCCAATTTGGCTGTTCTTTGAATAAAAGTTAAAAAGAATAACAGAGAGATTTGCACTTTCAGCCATACTAACAACAAAGCTGTTTGACTTTGACGATCTCTTGACACAAACATTAAGTTTACTTCAAGTATTCTTTTATAAATTTACAACTAAAGGATGGGTTGGATACAATCCTGCACAGACCTGTTGACATGTAGCAAAGTCTTTGACCTGTGAATACGGATTTCGTTTCACCAGAAAGTAAACAAAAAACAGTTTTACTGGAAATATATACAACTAAGAAAATGGAAATAGTAAATGGACTTGAGCTTGCAGAGGTTGATATTAAGCCCTCCAGGCCACTGGTTTTCAAAGCTCACTGGCCCGACCATTGTAACCGCTGGCCCAGGGACGTTACTTTCAATTCGAAGAATAACAGTCACCAATTTAGGCTACTCTTAAACCATTCTGATGCAAAAGTAAATTACTTATTTAATTACTTGAGCTCCAGTTATAAAAATATTGTGTATTTTTCTAATATTTATGTGCTCATGTTTATGTACCATGCTGGTAACTGTAAGAGTCTACTTAATCTGATATTAATATGAGGCTGTGATAGAGCTGGAATTGTTATGATCACCTTTCTCTCCTTCTTTCTTCTCTGTGAGAAACTCTTCATCCTTAGATCTTTACTTTAGGAGCTCTCTTAAGGGCTAAGATGCTTTGTGAATAACTTTTATCTTTACCAGGCTCTAGTCTTTAACTTTAAGGGGAAATTTAGCTGCAGCGTGTTCCAGCTCCTCCAGCTGTCTGTCACTGTGACTGAAACTTTTCTCCGTTCTGTTTTCGTCATGCCCTGCTGTCACTCTCGAGATTTTTTTCCTTTGAATGCTGATTTAAGCCCGGCTTTTGCCGGGATCTGATGGTTTTAAAACCGTTTTACCAAACGTGTTTTTTATCAGAGAAAACCTGCACTATAAAATCTGTGTGCGAGTGTACAATTTGAGTATAGCGTGCACTTTCGCGGGAGTGACAGCAGTGAAGCTGTCGGCTGCCTTTTAACTATGACACACGCGCACGCACGAGCGCTTGACAGTATAGCGCTGTGAAATTGAGAACGTGTTAATGTCTATTTTTTATTCAGGCAGTATTTTAACTGGCCCGAGCGGGTCAGCTCAACGTGCAGTCAGCTGGCCCAGAATCTATCAATCATTCATCCGGGCCAGCGGGCCAGTTATAATGTAGAGCCCTGGCTTGTATATTTATTTTCTAGTCTTCTGACTACTCAAAGCTCTTTGACACCGCAGGTCACACCTACACATTCACACACTGATGGTAGAGGCTGCTGAGTAAAGAGTCCATCA
This sequence comes from Labrus bergylta, assembly GCF_963930695.1. Classification (NCBI taxonomy): domain Eukaryota; kingdom Metazoa; phylum Chordata; class Actinopteri; order Labriformes; family Labridae; genus Labrus; species Labrus bergylta. The sequence continues at coordinate 14,757,736 of NC_089215.1, read as the reverse complement.
GTATTAACTCATCTATACACATTCACACGCCGCTGACAAAGCAGCGGGAGCAACTGGGGGTTAATTTACTTGCTCAAGGACACATCAGACATGTGGCTGCTGGAGCTGGGGATCAAAGCCCTGACCTTCCAACTGAGCCACAGCCGCCCCTTTTTTGAATAGCTCTCAGATTTAGACATTTAGATGGATTACCGTAAATTATAGCCACCAACAACATAATTTAACCCCAGTAGCTTGCTCTGCAGTGAATGCTATGAAGTCCCACAGCTTTTTTTTCCACATCTTTAAAATCCACCACTTTGCTTTGTGCTTTACCTGCAATTGGTAGAGCTCTTTTACTCCATTTAAAAAAATATGAATGCCTTACAAACAAAACAATCTTAACCAGTGGCTAGAGGTGTTACATTTTCTGGTTTCCTGTGTGTCCATTCGTCTTATCTGACGGTCACATTCCTGTGAAAACCTTATCTCAAGAATGACTAATGACAGGAATTAGTTACTTCATACTTAGCACAAACCTTTCACTTAAACTGGAGGGAATTATTAATTCTGGCTAAAAGGTCACTGTGATGTCTCTAAAAAAATAAATCGGCAATTATTCGAGAATTCATAAGCTTATTATGACACCAGTTTTGCAGAAATTTTTAACAACTGAAGTAAAAGGTCAACTTCAGTGTTATAATGATGTCATGTAAGTCCATGAAATCTGTCTTTTTCATGTGAACGCAAGTCGTCATCAGCAGAATCAGGATCTAAATTACTCCTCCTTCAGAATATCTGTGGTGTGACATCTCCTGTTTAACCCACAGTGTGTAAATTCCACCACCAGGGGGCTCTCAATCAAAACAATAACAAAATGTCACATTGAGACTGGAGGGGGAATCATGGGAGTGATTCTCGCTGCTACATCCCCCACCCCTGATGAAAAAAAAATTCAAGTTGACCATAGTCAAGACGACTGGGCGAAACCGTCCTGAGGAAGAGAATATGTTTACAGACGAGCTAATGTATCCGAGTATAATTTACATGACGTTCTTTATCACAGCAACAAATACAGCAACAGTACAGCAGCTTTCAGCAGCAGCTCACGCTTCCTTATGCAGCGGCCTTTGACGTAACATACGTGGTTTCCATGGCAACAATAAACATGTGTTATGTTGGCCGCCACTATGAGACACGTCCCCTTACTACTAGAAAGTTATGGATTTCTCTGGCTTTGATAACTGTTGGAAATATTTTAGGTGATGTATGAAAAATATTTTTTATGTGTAAAATATATTTATATATTTTCAGTAAACAAACTTTCTGTCGGTAAACACCTGGACAGAAAATGTGCGTTGGCTGGTTTGCAGTTCCATACGACTACAAGGTGATTGTTTAATTTATGGCCGTTTACAATCTGAACTCAAAATGATGACTCTTGAATACAGTGGTAAAACAAAAGGCTTCTGGGCCTGGTCAGAGTGTCGTTTCATTCTCAGAAAGCATTTCAGTCACACACAGACTCATTCCTTCATTCTTTCATAATTTTCTTCCCTCTAACATCCACCCACAGAACTTATCTCCCCATGCAGCAGCACTTCTGAGACAGTGAGATGAAAGAAAGGCACTGCCATTATTTCTGAGTTTCTGTGGCACACCTACTAGCAGCTTCCCCTCTCAATATCCATTGATTTACCCGCAGTGACTGTGCTGTGCTTCCCTCCTTGTTGTGCTGTGAATAGGCCAAATCAAGCTCTGGAGTAGTTCTAAGCCTTCCTCTCCCCCCTCTCTGCCCAGGGCGTTCTCTTCTGTACCGCCGAGTGTCTCAAAGCCCCTACGGACCTGCTGAAAATCTACCTGCACGAGTCCAGCCGGGTCTACAGAGACAAGCTGGTGGAGGAGCAGGACTTCCAGGTCTTTGATAAGCTGCAGGCGGACACAGTGAAAAAGTTCTACGAGGTGAGAGTTTTACAAAGTTCAGCGGTGGAAGACAGGAGGAGGAGGGGGAAATCATTAGGCTGCCTGCTCTGTGTCTGGACCTGGACATCAGTGGCCAACACAGCGAGGAGAAAAAGGGATGGTGGGGGAGCCGGAGAGGGCGGAGGGCCAGGGGAGGGCCGGGGAGAATATTAATCAGTGTGGTATGTGGGGTCTGGCTGTCAGGGTCTGTGCTGTCAGCCCGGCAAATTGGAAAACATTTTAATGGTTTTCTGTCCACTGCTCCCCTCAGTACCCTCTCCGGCTCTATCGCATGCACACTAGTCATGGCACAATGAAGAACCTGACAAGTATATGTGTACACACACCCACATAGAGAGGAGGAGAGGGAGAATAAAACTCCATAATATATTTTATTCAGAGTTATCACATTCTGCAAACTGAGGACGATTTGCCCCAGTGCCACAGAGCAATATGCGGCATGTTTTCTACTATTTTTACATGCAAACAAGGACGTCTTTAGAGACTGCTGCACTGTAAGGAAGTGATACTACGACAACGAAAACTGCAGCAGAGCATAATACAGATGGAAATTTAAGAGGAAAAACCTCATTCGTAGCACCTTCTGCAGTTATTTGCCTGTGGAAGTTTGCAGAAAACAAACATCCCTCCGAGACACACAGTGAAATATTCGCAGCCCAAACGTTGCCAGGGTGAAAATGAACTGGGTCACCCTCTGCACAGCTGTGATTTTCAGCTGCGTCCCTGTCCACACTGTTTAAGCTTAACGCCTATGTTGTGCTGACAGGGGAAAGTGTGTGGCTCATATTTTACCACTGCAACATGTGCTCTACTGCCTGACAGATATGGGGTATATGTACACAAACCTTTACAGGGAAAACAACACTGAATTACAGATCACTTTCAAAGAACACATTTGCTCCCTTGATATTCTTATGAATACCTCTCTGTCGAATGCTTAGACTGACTTTTTTAATTTGTCTTCTTTATTTTCCCCTTCACATTTTACATTACAAATACTTCTAAGCAGTTTAAAAATGTGTGGATACAAACCAAAGAACAAAGATTACAAAAAAGCCAGATCTAGAGATCTAGAAACACAGTTAAGCAGTGAGTACAGTATGTTATTCTTCTTTTCTCTAGTCCCTCAATTAAACAACTTTTATATGCCGGCGATGTAAACAAACTGAAGATTGGACTCGGAAAACTCGGAAAGCATCACAGACAGTGGGACTCGGGTGTCACACTCACTGTAGACAGTCATGACTCACAGAGTTATTTTCAGAGGATATACTTGATTTCTGCTTCATTTAAGTGCGAAATCACCTTTGCCTTTAATCATTAATTTGGCTCCAACATCCCATACAGAGAATTCTGAAGATATAATGAAAAGAAGATCTTTTTTTATTTAGGTTTCACATCGATTTAACTCTACAAAGATCCACATCTGGCTAACTTAAATAAATGAGAGACTCTGTAACATTGTGATATAATTTAGTGCAGACCCCTTTCCTGTGATGCTGTGCTGCATGAGCTGCAGACATCTGGGAGGTTTGACAGAAAGGCCAGTAATTATTGTAAGTCATCTTCTTGCAGAAGCTGTTCGTTGTTACTTGAGCCGCTTTAAAACATTTTAAAGGAAGAATGTGCGACTTCTTGATCCAGTAGATGTCGCCGTTGAGCACCAGCATTAAACCAAAGAAAACTGCTGTTTGGCCACACCTCCTCCATGAAGCCTCTCCTCCAGATACACACCTCCAACCCCCCTTGCATTTGCATGAAGAAGTCAAGCAGTGGACAATTTTGACCGCTGCAATCACCTGTGTCCTGAATTGTTGTGTTAGCATGCTAATGTTAGCGCTCTTTAGCGCTCTTGTAGCTTCACATTGCATGTAAACTAACACAGAATGACCGTGATCTAAAGACACTTACGTGACATCCAAATAATCAGTGAGTATGTTCTTCTTCTTCTCTAGTCCTTGGCTAAAACAGCTTTTATACACAAGGGGAGGAGCCGGCCGTCCTGTCCATGTAAACACAGCTTTGACAACAACACAGCCAGCGGGACTCAAGCTTCTCACTCATTGTAGACAGTCATGACTCAGACACACATTTACACAGGATACACTGGATTTATGGTATATTTATGTGGAACATGTCGCACATTCTTCCTTTAAACTTGTGTCTACTAGAGCCCAACCGATTAATCAGCCAGCCGATAATATCGGCCGATATTAGCATAACCCCCAGTGATCTGTATCGGCTAATTTTATCGCAGATATTCGCCGATATTACTAAATTTATTCACCCAGTCAAACATCATTTCATGTGAGTTTCGTTGTATTACGCGAGCAGTTCTCTGTCACCAGCAGAGGGCGCTATATGGATTACAACAAGCATCATCACTCTGCAGAGTGTCGAGTGGTGATGCATTTACATGAGCAGTTACTTTCCAGCTGAGTGACCAACACTAAACATGTTTATATCTATATCTAGTGATCTCTACAGATTGAAGATAGATTTAAGAAAGATATCGGCCGATATATCGCTAACAGATTTCTTCTGTCCCCAATATTGATATCGTATCAAAAAATATCACATTGGTTGGGCCATAATGTGTAAACCCCTGGTGTCAGTCTGGGGCTTTCTGCAAATTAAAGAATGAGTTATCTTTACTTGACAAAAAGTCTAAATCATCCTAAGTATTGTCTCTGTATTATTCTGTATGTTCATTAAAATATTTAAAAATGGTGCATAAGAGAAAGCATTGAGCCAATTGAGACCCGTCTGTAACAGATTCACATTCTCCAGTAGACAACATTTTCTTGGAGGCTCTAATTTGTGCTTTTAATCCCCCGAGGACATGGAGGAGACTCTTGATCAGACCAGAGAGATGAACCTGTACTGCCACTTCGCCCGAGGGCTTGGGGAGTCCAGGTACATGCCTGCGGACTCCTGGAGCAGCCTGAACAAAACCCTGCTGGAGGTTCTGGACAGCTACAATGAAGTGAACGCCACGCTGAACCTGGTGCTGTTTGAGGACGCCATGGCTCACATGTGAGTGCATGTTTTACAACCCCTGGGCTAGACTGCAAGTGGGAGGTTTTAAAGAAAAGAAATGCGTTTCTGTTAGCTCCTTTATTGTCTGTCAAATCAGCTTCTCAGGTACTTTAGGATTTAAACTTCCATCTCATTGACAGTCAGACGCAGAGACAGGCTGATCTGAACGAAGCATGAATCATAGAGGAAGGGGAAAAAAGCAGAAAATGGAGACATTTTTTAACCTTATTTTATCTAGTTTTTCATTTTTAATTCCTCTTCAATTAGATCAAATGAACAATAAAAAGGCAGTTTGTGTTATGAGGTAAAAAAAAAAACATGCTGAAAGCCGCTGCTCTCACTGGCTCACACGCTCCTCACTCGTCATGAACATTGGCACTGTAGTTTATTTATAGTCGCCCCCCTCATACATCATCCTGCGGCTGTAGTTCACCAGATGTGTTTTCATCCAAAATTCTCCCAAACGAATGTTCTCTCTCCTCCTGTTGGAGCAGTGTTTGTTAAGATATACAGAGCCCGGCCTTTTAAACACACCACGAGGCATTTGTCTGTGATCAGCCTCACAGCTTTATGTAACAGTTCTCCAGCTTTTGTGATTTTGCCTTTCAGTAGAGTCTTTAGAAAAGAAAAGAAAATATGCCAGGTTTGTTTCTTTTATAAGAAAAGATGATTTGCGAACACAGGCTTGAATGTGTGCGTCCTTTTTTCTATATTAAACCTGAGATATAAGATAAACCTGAGGACAGCAGATGATATTTTCAGTTTTGCAAGTGATCCAATCTCTCTGGAGTCAGAGCTGTATTGACCAATCAGCAGGCTTCGGTGAATGCAGAAAACAAGTCAGTGTGGACTGTAAAAAAAACAGGCAGAACGGGGCGCCGGTAGCCAAAAGGTTAGAGTGCAGAGCCCATGTACAGAGGCTTTAGTCCTCGAGAGAAGGCACTCTCTCTCTCTCTCCCAACCCCTGTCCGCCCTTTAACATACCAACTCCCAACAATTTTAACGATCTATTTGTCTCTATAAAACCACAGTTAAACATTTTACGTTGAGCCACAAATCTGTTTTGACGCTGTGTCACAAAAGCCAGTCAGCGCTCAGATTCCCTGACCTTCTGGAATGCATCAGAAGTCACCTCCATTTAACAAACGTCTGGGAAAACCATGAGCATGAAATGGATACAAGGACAGACCTTTTAATGCAGAGTTGTTTTTCTCTCCTCTTGTGACATACCTTTTGACTTTTTACAAATCTGCATCCTGATGATGCTAAATGGTAATAGGTAGAGGCTGCTATGTAAAGAGTCCATCAGAAGTAACTAATCCCATTCATACACATTCATACGCCACCACAGAAGCAACTTGGGGTTAAGCGTCTCACCCGAGGATACATCGTACATGTAGCTGAAGGAGCTGGGGATCGAACCCCCGACCTTCCAGTTGAGAGACGATCGACTGAGCCACAGCCGCTCCATGATGACATTTCAGCCGATTGAATTCCTGTTAGTTGTAGATAGATGACAAGAAAATCAGTTATTCAAAAACATATTGAAGCCGCTGTGTAGCCGCTCATATTCCACTGTTGAACTGAGACTCAACAGATGAGTGTCCGTAACTCCAGGAGATAAAGGACGCTGCAGCCGTTAACGCCACACGGAAAAAGGAAGCCTTGCCTGGAAGTTTAACACTCACTGTTGGCGTCACCCGAATTACTGACAGATATGCTTCTGAACCCATAGGCATTTATCGTCTATCAGACGATGATTGCCGATGGGTTTCCAGATTGAAGGCATCCTGAAGAAAACGACAGGCCTCTGGTTTTTAAAGGTCAGGTCGTGTATCCTTTTTTTGCCTCATTCAGCAACTAATCTTTGGAAGATCTTTGTTCTGTAACAAAAAAAAAAGACTTCTTCAAGAAGATTCGAACATTTACCAAAGTTTTCTTATCTGGGGTTTGTTCTTAGCTAAGAAGAAAATCTACAAACACTCGAGAGCTGCTGATATGTCAGGGTGAAATGATGGGTAATTGTGTTTTTCTTTATCCTGTATAAAAAAGCAAAAACTTATCCACACACCAATGAGCTCCAGTTAAAGCCTGAGTCTGAGGAAGAGCATGTTGGCCGGAAACGCCACATGTCACTCCTTTAACGGGAGCACTTTTTTTTTTTTGCTTCTCTATACCTTGTAGTTTTTGGATCCAGCACCCGCTAAGGTGTATGAGCATCTTTATAGATTTTTCTTTATCTTGCACATTTTTGTTTTGAACTGACGTAACTTTCATAGATTCATGATTCATATGTAGATATGATATCAACTGTTTGTATAGAGCGAATCCATCACAGATGCTTTTTGTTTCTGTTGTTTTATGGGTAAAAGTACCGGTACTGAGAAAGTCGAGATTTTCTGCTGAAAAAAATCTAAGTGTGCTGAACTGGTTCAGTTAAAAGTTCAAGTAATGAAAAATCATAAGGAGAGCATTTAATTAATTCATTTATTCGACCTTTATTTAATCTGTAGAAATCTTTGAGGGCATGGCCTCAATTTCGTCACGAAAGACGTCACGAGGACAATTAAAGTACAATAAATGCATGCACACCAAAAACCAACAAAAAATGACAGGAGAAGGAAAATTGAGGTGTTCAAACTCATTCTGTGTTGAGGTCATTTGAACAAAGTCCGATGGTGGTGGCTGAGAGTCAGGGATGTCGGGTGGTAGTAGTGCCAGATCATGGATTTTGGGGCTTTTTTATGCCTTTATTAAGAGATAGGATCGTGCATCGAGTCTGAATTCGGGCACAGAGAGAGAGTGAGTGGGGGATGACATGCATGGAAGGAGCCGCAGGTTAAATTCAAACCCAGTCCGTTCGCTTGGAGGTCTATAGCCTCCATACATGGGGCATGCACACTGACCTCTAGGCTTTGGGAGCCCCCACTGACTCTTCTTTTTTCCCAGAAAATTAAAACTTTTGTTCAGTACTTTGTCATTTCGCCCAAAAACTAGTGGAAACCAAAGGGCACCTGTTTCCGCCTGAGCAATGAATCAGCTCCATGCAAACATCAGAGAAAACACTGAGCACATAATGGATACAAGGCCTGACCTTTTCAAACACAAGGTTGGTGGTTTTCATGAGATCACTTGCAGAAAGGAAAACAACAATCTGCTGTACTCAGGTTCATCTTTAGAATATTCACATATTCCTGCACACTGCAGGGTTTTTTGGTTTTCACTTATTCCCTTCCAGTTTCAAACAGCACATAATCTCTTGGATTTTTTACAGTGAGCTGAATCATATCATCATCATCATCACAGTCGGGGATCCTTCACATAAACGGGTTGACACTAAGTCAAACCGCTGTCCCCACCGTTGAAGTCATTCGCTCAGGAACATGCTTTTGATTCCCAATCAAAACTCCCTTATCTTTTCAACTCATATGACAGCATTGATCGACAGATTTTACAAAAGACTAAATGTTTATCTGCATCATGTTCCAGCCATAGACTAAATATTAATAGACGAAGCCTGAGTGATGTCATCAATCAATCGCGGTCTCCATGCTGGAAATGCTGTCTCAACCTAACGACAGGCTGAGAGCTGGAGCTGAGGCGGGTTTTAAACCTCCTGACAAACCGTTACACCGCGCCCACCTGTCAATCAGGTCAGCTACACGCCTTATTGTGAATAACTCTTATCCTTCATCAAATCAAAACTGATGAGTCATCAAAACATTCTGATCAAGACATGAACTAATCAGACCTATTTGGTTTTTTTAACCAGGCTGTAAACATGTTAATCTCTGCTGTAAAAACAGGCTTTTAGAATGGGTGTGTATGTGACTTCCTGTGCTTCTGCAGCCAGCCTCTAGTGGACACTTGTGGAACTGCAGGATTTGGCACTTCAGCATCTGATTCATTTTTCATCAGAAGAGGTCGCTGCTTGGTTCAGGCACATTCCAGCGGCCTCGCCAGTAAGGCTGGAACATTCTCTCTTTTCTGTTTTCATACTCTCCGTTACTCTCTCCCTCAACTCTTCGAGTGATTTTCTGCTGATTTTCAGCCATACTAGTAATTTTACCATCCGGGGTAAATTAAACACCCCAATTATGGAGGCTACAGTCCTCATAGCGGAAAGCCCAGGTTTGAATCCAACCTGTGGTTCCTTTGTAGTGACTCACTTCCCACTCACTCTCTCTCACTCTGTCTCTCTCTCTCTCTCTCTCTCTCTCTCTCTCTCTCTCTCTCTCTCTCTGTGTCTCCTCTCTCTTCTTGATTTCTGACTCTATCCACTGTCCTGTCTCTGTAATAAAAGTATGAGAAGCCCATCCATTCTAGTTCATGAGGGAAAAGAGTGTAGTGAGCGAGCGCACTGGTGAAAGTGACGGCAGTGAAGCTGTTGTCAGCGGCTGCCTTTCAACTGTGACACATGGACACAGGCGCTTATGACACATTGATGCTGTAGAAGAAAATAACAAGAATCTCACACAAAACAGCGGAAAAACAGGAGGAAATATCTGTTGTTTGTAACGTAAGGTTTTTATTTTCAAGGCAGTATATTAACTGTTCCCTGAGCAGGATAGTGAAACGTGCAATCAGCCAGCCTGGAGTCTTTCAATCGTGCATCCAGGCGGGCCAGTAATAACACTGAGCCCTGATAAAGCTGTGGAATCGACGGTGAAGTGTTTCTGAATTAGCATAATGAAACATACGCACTGTATTTCTACTGTGAATGAAACACCTTTTACACTCTGCTCATATCAACCTATTTGCTCCCAGTGTAAAAACAGAGAATTGTTTGGATCCTTTGATTTCTGCTCTTATGAAGCAAAGACAATCATATAATAATTTCTATGCTTTCATTGTTCTTATGGTTCATTGTTTACATAACCTTAAAGTTTTTTATGTACAGGTTTTAAGGGCATGAAGGATTTGAAAATACTTCTAGAAATGACATCACAATATGTAAACATACGAATGTAGGCAGAGCTGAAAGGGTTAACACAGTTTGTGCTGAATGAAACAGCATAAAAGAGAAGAGACAGAAAATACCAGTGTGTTTGTCTTATGAGTCACAGATTGCCCCCCCCCCCCTGCCTTTTCTCTAACCCTTCCGCTCATTCCTCCCTCACACCTCTCCCTCCCCCGGCTGTCTGCTCCTCCACATGTAGCTGCCGTATTAACAGGATCCTGGAGTCTCCGCGGGGAAACGCGCTGCTGGTCGGAGTGGGCGGCAGCGGCAAGCAGAGTCTGACCCGACTGGCTGCCTTCATCTCCAATCTGGAGGTTTTCCAAATCACCTTGAGAAAAGGCTACAGCATCGCCGACCTGAAGGTTTGAGCTGGATTACACGGATAAAAAACGTATCTCTGCACAACTCAGAATGTCAAATATTCAGATTTATCAAGTTTATAACTTCCTGATGAGGTTCAAAATCGAGTCTTACAGTGAAAGAGATAAAACACCCACAGTGTGAGAAGACAGCAGACAATACCCTGACATGATTCAGGCTTTATTATCTCTGCAAAAAAAAATTCTGTAGCCCTCTCACAGCCCACTCTCTCTCTCTCTCTCTCTCTCTCTCTCTCTCCCACTCTCTCTTCTTGTCACACAGGCCGACCTGGCGTCCCTCTACATCAAAGCTGGCGTGAAGAATATTGGCACCGTGTTCCTGATGACTGACGCCCAAGTGGCAGACGAGAAGTTCCTCGTTCTGGTCAACGATCTGTTGGCATCGGGTAACAGCAGGCGTCGCTAATTACTGCGTGTCATGTTTGTGTAAGACAGAGAGAGAGGGGAATGCTTTTGCTTTCAGCAACAACAAATCACTGTGCTGCCATTTCTGCTGCTTTTCTCATCGACGACAACGAGCAACAACAAGTGAGAGATGGAGGGTCAAATCCAGAGTTATACGCCGCTTTGAAAGGCTACAACACAGTAAAATGAATAGTGCACACACTTGGATTGTTCAAGGATTATGTTGCAGCCGTTATAACCTGTTTCACTGCTGCAAGCTGAAGAATCTACCTGAGCGATTTCTTAACTTTTTGGACATAATTTAAACCCCATGTTGAAAGGAAAAACGGGTGTCCACGTTTATACAATAGCACGTAAAGATTTTTAAAGATAATCAAATAAATGTGCTGAATTAAGAGATATATCTGCAAGTCAAACTCTGACAAATGGCGTCCCTCTTCTTAATAAAGCAAATTATACTCTGAGAGTTAAGGTCATTTCGTGGGTCAAACCAAAGCAGGTCTTAAACTAAGAAGAAAACGGGGGGCATTTTTAAGGACGCGGCCCCTGTGGTGGAGCATTATATCAGGAATTAAGAAATTAGAATGTTTTAAAACGGAGCGCCTAAGCACAAACATCTGAACTTCAGCAGGCTAGGTGCTGCTGTTTAGATGTCTACATACATCATCTTTGCTCGGCTGTAACTTCAGCAGCTGTCTGCATTAGCATAAGCCCTCGGTGTGAACTTGTGCTGCTTCCACCTCTATTAACACACCTGCATCTGATAGAAGAGCCTCACTGTCAGGTATGATCCTGTACTGATAAGAAGGTGCTGGAGAGTTCTTGCACAAGTTAAGCTAATAGAAAACTTCTTCCTGCAGTCATGTGCTTTCTTCTCATGGTAGGTGATGTGTGTGGTTTCATTATTTCCAGGAGAGATCCCTGACTTGTTCCCCGATGACGAGGTTGAGAACATCATCGGCGGCGTGAGGCCAGAGGTCCGAGGCTCGGGACTGATGGACACACGGGAGAACTGCTGGAAGTTCTTCATCGATCGAGTCCGCAGACAGCTCAAGGTGAAGCAGTCAGACAAGTAGAGGATGCGGGAAGCTGCCTTTGTTCTTTGTTTCTCTGCGTTTCACTCCTAATCATGCAGAATAAGAAATTCTCAGACTCTCTTTGAGGGGCATTCAGCGTTAATCTCTCGTAGAACTGCGTCAGCATTTGACCCTCTCTAAATATAACTAAAGCATGCGTCCTCACACTCTCATTTACCATTCCAAAATAACAAAAACCCTCTGAGTTGGATAAACATCTGTCATTATGATGAAGCCTTCCCCCAGACAATTTTCTTTCCTGACATTTTCAGATGAACTTGAACACTTTCGGAGGCGGCGGGCGTCGTTATAAATCACAGGCGTGAGCAGAAAAGCCGGCGTTTAGCTGCGGATAATTCCACCAACGTGTAGCCGCTTTGTTCCCCCTGGGGAGAGAGAGGGAATCCAGGGGGCTGCTTATCCAGTCATTATTACAGTGTGCACCACCACCCACATCCTCCACCCTCCTCCTCGTTCCCTGCTCCAGCCTCCCCAGGCTGGAGAGTGAATAAATGGGAAGGCAGTCCCACGGGCGCACGCTTGTGCAGAGTGGATTTCAAACTATCTGGCTCTCTGTCGAACACATTGTCTGTCTGGATGGAGGGAGGGAGCGCTTTCCCAAAAATGTTGGATATCTGATTCAAAATGTTTGCTTGGAAATTGTCTCTGTGTATAACTCTGCATGTAGAGCGCCGGTTTGAATACTGAGACAAGAATTTAAATCATTATTACGAGACCTTTTAGGAGAATTTGGTTCTGAACACCGGTACCCAACATCTCTGTGAGAAACAGAGACAACTTTAAAGGAGCTGCAGGACAATTACTGAGGAGGATATATTTAAAAAACTCTGCACACATAATTTTATATTCACAGTTATAGTCACGTGCATGAGACAAAGTGAAGCTTCCTCATTTGCTGCTTTAAAGTGAAAAATATGCAACAATGAGGAAAGAGAATTGTTCTAAATTCACATTAACTGAAAAACTAAAATCCATTTCACAACGAATCTTCAATGAATTGTGGATCCTGTATGTGGTTGAATGTAGAAAATCTTAGCTAATTATTTTTGCACAATAGTCCAAAAAAGAAGCTATTTGCTCTTTTTTGGGGGGGGCTTCAAGGTACACCTACATTACATTTTTTGACAAATTGCCGATGTATACACAGATTTATAAAAGTGATCAAACACAGAGCACTGTGATCTATACCATCCGGTGTATACATAAGATGCACAATTCTTCAAAAAAATGTGTGCTGCGTCTTATCAACCGGTGCGACAAATATACCATTATGAAAAGCTGAAGCACCCGCGGCCATTACCACGAGTGCAGCCGCCACCATCACACACTGCAGGCGACCTGATGCAATTGAAAATTCAATTCCACCCATTGTGTATTGCACGCATAGCGACACAGACCAGGCTTTCTGCGAGACTTTTCACCATTTGTTATCCCTCATGAGGTCATAATCATGAATTTAAGGAAAACGGTGGTATATATATATATATATATATGTATAGGCTACTTCAAAACTTTCACTGCACAACTACCGTATTGTAGCTAGTAGGAGAGCAAACTCCACAAAGTGAAAACAAACTGAACTAAAAGAGCGACACAGCTGCACAGAAACTGAAAGTTAAAGACTTTGCTGAACATGATAGAAATCGACACGCAGGAAGACAGTTTAACATTTTTTCTGTCTCTGACTCTAACAAACCTGCATCTTGCGACTTGTGCTCCACATTTGACGGTATTTATTTGTATTTTAATGTCTTTTAACCTCCTCCTTTTCTAAAACCCTCCTGGTCTTATTGGGCTGTATTCAACTTCTTTTTTTCTGCTTTCTTTGTCTTTTAATAGACAGACTAATGCTAAATTCATTGGACCTCTTTCAGAAAGTTGAATTGATGAAAAACAGTCTTGAAAGTCTTAATTTATGGACTTTAGACTGGCTGTATGAGAATTATTTTCAATCTTGAACTTTGTTTATTAAAGTTTCTCTTTATAAATGTGAAAATCTACTAAATTAAATGTTTTTATAAAAGTGTGTATATGCACCGAAAGACGTATAGATTCATACTTTACTTCACCTTTTCTGACTCCTAGAAGAAATAAAAGTAACATTTCTTAACTGCTAAGACAGCTTTAGAGACATGACCTCCAACCCATCGTGGGAAAACCAGGTCTTCTTTTTTATTTCCAGATGCTGAGGATAGGTCAGTTCATGCTCACTCAGCCATTCAGGATGCACCGCCTACAGACCAACAAACGACGATCAATCGCACAAAAGAGCAGACACCGACAAAACAGGATGACAGCCACAGATCCACAAAACAGACTAACACTCGCACACGACCACAGACAATCTATACAAAAGACGAAATTAAGGAAATTTCCACCAGGGCCATATCGTGCTGCAGGTGACAGATCAGAAGATTTTTTTACGTTGACATGTGATTAAATACGTTTTCTTCTCTGATTACACTTTCAAAGTTTTTACAAAAAGTACTCTCTCGGTGTGTAACGACATTTCACAGTGAAAGTTAAACATGTCAGCAGCTTTTTTCCGTCTTCAGTGTGGATCATCATCAGAAGTGTCTGTGGGTGTTCCTCCTGAGTGCTTGTCTCCTCAGTCTGCTGTGAGCGAGCATCTGGCTGAGCTCCTCAACAAGCCAGCTGTTTGTCTGCGACAGAGAGAATCAGTCTGACGCAGCCCTCAGCTCAAAACTCGCTTTAACACACACGCCTGCCGGAGGCTTTATTTGCTTAATGATGTAGCTGCAAATAATGAATTCTCAGTTTTCTTTTCCCCCTCTTGACCCTGAAGGAGTGTTAATCAGAGCCGGAGTTTTCTCCCTCTCTCTCCTCAGTCTGACTCCTGGAGAGAAAGAAAACGATTCTGATCGCACTGCTGTATCAGACTTCACACTCAATTCTCTTTGACCTTGCTCTGTGTGTGTGTGTGTGTGTGTGTGTGTGTGTGTGTGTGTGTGTGTGTGTGTGTGTGTGTGTGTGTGTGTGTGTGTGTGTGTGTGTGTGTGTGTGTGTGTGTGTGTGTGTGTGTGTGTGTGTGTGTGTGTGTGTGTGTGTGTGTGTGTGTGTTTTGCAGGTAGCTCTGTGTTTCTCTCCGGTGGGGAGCAAACTGAGGGTTCGCAGCAGGAGGTTCCCCGCCGTGGTGAACTGCACAGCCATCGACTGGTTTCACGAGTGGCCACAGGATGCGCTGGAGTCCGTCAGCCTCAAGTTCCTGCAGGAGGTGGACAATGTCGAAGTGAGAAAGGCTCATGCTTTAATATTATACACACAGGGATACTAGCACCCACAAAAATGATGTTCACAGTCTGAGAATATAATTTCAAATGTCAGGCAGCGTGACACTACCGCTGTGATATTAATTCCAGGAGCAAACCGTAGGCCATGAGAATTAAACTCAGTCCCTGAGCTCCAGGAAATATTTCTCTGCTGCTAAATCTGCACCGTCACCTCTTTTAATGCCGACTAACCACTTCTGTGATTTAAATTTCTCCTGCAGCCTCAGGTGAAGGACTCGGTGAGTAAATTCATGGCCTACGTCCACATGAGTGTCAACCAGACGTCCAAAGACTTCCTGGCCAACGAGCGGCGCTACAACTACACCACGCCCAAATCGTTCCTGGAGCAGATCAAGCTGTACCGTAGCCTGCTCGGACAGAAGAGCAAGGACCTCGCCACCAAGATGGAGCGGCTGGAGAACGGCCTGCAGAAGCTCAAAGGCACCTCTGCTCAGGTACTGTCCTCACATATGCATTGGAAAATGAAACCACAAAAGGTGCCCAATTTAAGACGCACGCCCCAAACTGATCACACACAGTGTCTTTGAGGGAGTTAATCAGAGCTTCACAAAAGATAACCCTGAAAAACATTATTATGACTATGACATGAAAGGATGCCAAATGGGTTGGATATTAAACCTAAACTAAAGAAAATTATAAAAGGTTGAGAGTCCGACTCTACCACTGAGCCCCACCTGGCCCTGTTTTTTTAGTTTGCACTCCTAGCTACTGCCACTGTTTTCTTTAAATGCATGATTATGCACGCATAGGTGTGACCTGGATGCCATATTGGCTTAAATTAAGAGCAGGTTTACAGTCAATAGGTGTCATCTGTTGGTCAGACGGCTGGCATCTTGTTTTGGAATAATGTGGATTATTTTGACACTTTATATAAAAGCCTTAATGAATATTAATAAATTAAAACAACATTTTAAGACATTTACAGACGCACGGAGAGTTTATGGTCTGATAGAGGTTCTATCAGATCTGTAAGGTCCTGAATAGTTTATTTAAACATCAAGGATTTATTTCAGTTTGACTTTATGAGCTTCTGAGTGACAGTTCTGTTCAAGCTTATGGGGGATTTTATGAAACAATAACTTGGTTATGAGGACTTTTGATCCGCTGTCTGTTAGAGAGACGATGTGTGTCGACACAAACTTCATGAACCTTCAAGGAGATTTAATGTAAGATTATAAACTGTTATATGGAGTTTGTAAAGTTGGATTTATCCTTTATGTAAAGTGTTATAAATGTGTTTATACATGTATATCACCTTCATAAAAAGGGCTAACTTGGTTTGGTTTGTTTATCTTTTTGAACTGAAGTATCTTCATCTTGTATTAGTTATAGATTAATGTATCCGTTTATAGCCTCTCCTGGATTTCTTGAAAGTGTCTCTCCTTTAATAATGAAGCTGCAGCAGAGATTAAAAATGATCAGAATCAAATATGAAGTGTCAAAAACTCGAAAATCAGGTTTTTCCCGTAACCTCTCCGATGTCTTCTTGTATTTACCACTTGGAAGAAACGGGAACAGTTCATCAAACGCGCAGATTTGATCCAATAAATCCAGCGAGAGTTGATGTTTAAAGGGGACATATTTTGAAGAATCCACTTGTACAGTGTTTGTGAACATATATTTGGGTAACCTGAGTGTCTACTGACCCACAAAATGTGAACCCATCCAGTCCTTTGTTTGTGGTCTGCATAAGTCTTACAACACAGAGAAAAATGCTCCGTTTCTAATTTGCTCTCCTTGTGATGTCACAGTGGGATACTGGTAAAAAAAAATCCCTACCCCTCCCCTGATATCTCCACCCATGGACTCCACCCCCAGCCTAGAACAAAACTTTTGCGCAGGTTGGCCATTTTTATTCTCACTACAGAGGAGTGATGTCTACTGGGGGACTCATTGCATTTAAAGAGACACACACACCAAAACAGAGCGTTCTGAGAGAGCTGGTTTATACAGGGTCACAATCCTCCTCTGGTGCTTGATTCATGTTATATTTTGACCAAAGCACAGCACAGATGTTTCATTTAGACCACAGGGGACTGTTTGAAAAGGTGGAAGAGGGGGATAACATGTCCTCTTTAAAGTTGCTGATAGTTTTATTGCAAATCAAAGTACAACAAAAAATATATTTAGTGGCTCGAATGACCTTAAAAAACATGTAATGCCTATCATTCAACGTGACTGCTGAGCCTGTGGTCAATGACGGTATATGCTGTGACCCGTCTTACTCCCAGGTGCGCTCTGCACTCTGACTCATAGACGCGCCTCTCTACCTGTGGAGGGCGCACACAAATAATGATCTTAGTATCTTGTATCCAAATCCTCCTCGCTCCGTGTCTGATCGGGTAAAAAAAACAATCTCAAATATAAAACATGCAGCAAAAAGTAATGGAGCGGTGTGTCGGTCATACAGCAGCCGTTGTCAACAGACTGTTGTCATGGAGACAGGACAGGTGAGTAGCACTTTTTTTTCTCAGCGCACAGCTAGTGCTTTTCTGCACGGAAAAAACGCTATGTGAATAAGGGACCTAAGTGTGCGTAAGTTGTAGTGTTAGTTCATGTTGTGGTTTGAATCAGATTGTTGTATCATGTTTAATGGAGCAGAAATGTCCGTGGTAAACTTTTCGTCCTCTCTTTATTTTTGTCATTTTTTTTATATTTCTTTGCATCACTTCAAGTATCCTTCTTAAACATGGAACACCTGGATCCATTAGTCCTGATGTTTACCATCCACACACACACCTTCTCTGAACACCGCTCTGTATGAATAATGTAACAGCAGGTCTGTGTGTGAAGCCGCTCTAATTATAGAGGATCAACCCCCCCCCACACACACACAAACACACACACACACACACACACATACATAATTTCACCCTCACATAACGTACTGATCTGAAGCTTTACATAAACATGCCCACACACACCCACCTGCACGGAGTCACACTCATGCATAAATACTCCCAACACACAAGTGACATCAGTGTGTGTCCTGTGTTTTCGTTTCTTCACACACACGTTCAGGGGCCGTATGGTAATAGAGGAGGCTCCTGTGTGTGTGTGTGTGTGTGTGTGTGTGTGTGTGTGTGTGTGTGAGTGAGTGTGTGTGTGTGTGTGTGTGTGGTGTGTGTGTGTGTGTGTGTGTGTGTTTCTGTTGGTGTTGCTATAAGAGCTGTTATTTAACATTCACAGTAAGAGAATGTTTGGCTCACCAGGGGCTGCTGTGGTCATGATAAACAACCAGGGTTAACACCACTGTGTGTGTGTGTGTGTGTGTGTGTGTGTGTGTGTGTCTCTGAGTGTGTGTGGCTGTAGGGGATGTTGTTTAAGTGTATGAGTCACCCGCTCCCCAGAGGACACATTAGATCCATGTTTTTTTCCTCATCAATTTTGTCCCACCTTTGGCTGCGCTGGTCTTTGGTAGTGTCTGCGGTTGTGTGTGTGTGCGTGCGTGTGTGTGTGGGTACATGCGTGTCAGCACCCACCCACTCATCTTCTCATAAATTCTCATTGAAGGGCACACACATGTATGAGCTGTGATACTAGTTTATCTAGTGGAAATGTTAGTAGCCATATGAGCAGCCATGGGAGTCGTACAGGTTGTCGTAGTGAAGCAGTAGTAGGAGGATTATGAATCATAGTAGTACTAGGTTTGGAGTCTGGGTGTCATCCTCGACAGCACCCAATCATACCAAGCTCACATCAATGATGACACTCGATCCGCTTATTGTCGTCTGCGTAACATTATCGCCTCTGCCCATCCCTCACACCCGAAAATATCGTTCACACCCTGGTTACATCTCGTATTATCTACTGCAACTCCCTCTTTGCTCTCCCTCTCAAGTCCGTCCACAAACTTATACTGCACCAGAACTCTGCTGCTCACGTCATCTCCAGAACCTCCCTCCGTTAATCACATCACTCCTGTTCTTCAGCAGCTTCATCGGTTACATATCGTATCCACTTCAAGGTTCTGCTCGTCACCTTTAAGGCCTAACATAGCCTTCCTTACTCCTCTGTACCTCTCTGAACTCCTGCACTCTCAGGTCTTCTTCCATTAAACTCACTGCACCACGCACCCGCCTGACCACCGTGTGGTCCAGAGCCTTTGGAACTCTCTCCCACCAGACACCTGTAATATTGACTTTCTCCATTTTTAAATCTCAACTCAAAACACATCTTTTTCAACTGGCACATTCAGTCTGACCATTAAACATCAGGTCTCATAAATCCTCTTCACAATGATTTTGATCCAAAATGCAGCAGCACGACTCGTTTTCATCCTCCCAAATAGAACACGTCACTCCTTTGTTCATCTCCCTCAACTTCCCTCGGCTTCCAGTTTCTGCTCACATCAAATATAAAACTCTGCTGCTTAATTACAAAACAGCGACAAAAACGACTCGCTTTGAGGAGTCAGAAGACGAGAAAAGAAACATACAAGCTCAAGTCCATTTAACATTTATACACTATGATTCTACCAGACCGGAGTCCACAAACCTGCTGTTTGTAGCAACAATTTGACACGAGATCTCACAGGAACTCTGATGATCAAACGTGACTTCAGAGGAAAAACAAATATGGAGTCGTAGAAGAATCAAAATAAAAAGAATAGTGTTTAAAGAAGTTGCAAATCATACCTATAGAAAGAATGAATAGCTGTAGCAGTTCAGTTATAAATGTATGATAAAATGAAAATATTTCAGGCTTATCTCAAACCAATACAAGTCAGATGCTGCAGAAAAGTAAAGATGGCGGTTTCTACTTAAGGAAAAAAAGTGCAAACATAAACGCGAGCATCCAGATGTCTCTTTGTTGCATGAATGAAGCTGAATTTAGCCACCACGAGTCTATAAGCCCTCGCACACGTGGATGGATGTTTGTAAAGTCTCTTCCTTTAGAATCAAATCTGAGGCTGCTTTAAGAAACAATAGTTTGAATGTGAATGTGCTGCAGCGGGGAGGGGGAGCGGGCTGTTTTTATAAAGACAGGCAGCGACAGAGACGTGTTTTTTTCTGCTGCAGTTAAGCACAGCAGCACCAGTATTCAATATCATCCACGTCTCCCACCAATTAGTTTGTCCTTCTCTCCCCGCTATCCCCCCCCGCCTCTTCTCCCCTCCTGCCTATTCATCATGTTGATGGCTCACTCGGTGCTCGTCTGATGTTCGACCGAATCTTTTTGCACAGAATCGTCGCAGCCCAAAAGGGGCCGTCTTCTCCCTGAGGCAGATCTCCTTCCTGTTTGTTAATTAGCTGAAAGACAAGCATGAAAACCCGTCTGTTTTTATTTCCCCAGTGCAACGTTTTGATGGAGTCGGACGCTAACGCAGAGCCCTATTTGTCGGGGAGTTATGAGGAGTTTGTAACAGCTTTAATCTCTCTGTACAACCGCCTTTGGTCTGTGCGTTTCTCTCTCTGTGTGTGTTTGTGTGTGTATGTGTGTGTTTCCTGATAGCAGCTCTTGATCCAAAAGCTTTTATTTTTTCTCCAGATATGCATGCCATTCATCTTTTTTCCTCCCCTTTATCTGCCCGGACAGAATCAGATTTTTGTTCTACTATTTGTCTAAAGGTCACAGCTTGGTCTGCAGCTCAATTCTGCAGGGCACGAAATGTTCTCTGCAAAGGTTTAGGCCCTTTGTGAAACCTCTTTTGTCCCCCCCTTCTTCTAAGCCACAGAATCCTCTTTACTGCATTGAAGCATTGAGGAGATGTTTAGGTTCCAATTAAATTGCCATCGAGCTCGATTGTATTTCCAATAAGATCCAACGAGCGTACACACAACAAAACAAACCATCAGTCCTTCAAACCCGCTCAGAGATTCAATTAGATGATAGTGATAGATTCATTAATGCTCGTGATATACACACTGATTGCTACTCATACAATTTAATGAGATGAAAATAGATTATCAACATTGTGTGCACTATCGACCCCTCCCCTCGTATTACTGCATGTGTGACTATCTTCCAACCATCTAAGTCTGGAATAACTTGGAATTGTGAAAATAAGAAGAAGAATTATAATTATTAGAGAATATTTTGCAAAATGTCTTTCTCTCCAAGAGTGAGAAAAGACGTATTCAATCCATAGACTGTAAATTTGAAGCCTGAGTGACATCACCCGCCTGTTCCTGTAGGGGGCGCTGGAGTCCCATCAATGGCGGTCTCCATGCTGGAAATGCTGTCTCAGTCTAACTTTAAGTCAACCTAACAACAGGCTGAGAGCTGGAGCTGAGGCGGGTTTTAAGCCTCCTGACAAACTGTTACACCGCGCCCGCCTGTCAATCATGTCAGCTACGTGCCTATCTTTGGATAACACATTTGGATATCATTTTTAAAAACAAAACGGAGCCGTTTAAAAAAATTCACCCCTTACAGTGTGAGCCATGATGAAAATAACTAATCAGACTTTCCAGTCATGGAGAAGACATGATGGAAGAAGCACAATGTTGTATAGTTTTTATAGAGAAGACTTATCGTGTATTTTGGTGACTACTATTTTATTTAATATATTTTTCATATAAATTCCAACACACCTACCGTAAAATCCGGTGTATGCACTTTAAATACCCATTTTCTCATCTTAAAAGTGTGCTGCATCTTATACCCCGGTGCGACCAATAAACCAGTATAAAATGCTGAAACGCCCCGTCATTACCGTGAGTGCTGCCGCCACCATCACACACTGCATGTGACCTGACGCATTTAAAAATTCCTCCCCATTCATTGTGTGTTGCCAATGATTGCACGCTGTGTTGGGAAACACAGCGACACAGAGCAGGCTGGCTGCACAACTTTTTAACATCTTTTCTCCCTCACGAGGTCATAATCATGCATTTACAGAAAACAGTGGCATATTGTTTGGAAAATAAAAGTGACCAGCGGAGTTGGGCAGCACAACCCTGCAGGCTGTTAGTACTTCAGCACTTTCACTGTGGGCTGAGAGCTCGACTACCGTACTGCAGCTAGTAGGAGAGCAAACTCGACAAAAAGAAAACAGACGGAACTAAAAGAGCAACACAGAAACTGAACATTGTAGACTTCGCTGAACGCAACAGAAATCATCATGTAGATAGACAGATTAAACCTTTTTTCTCCCTGGGAGACCCCCGAAATCAGACTGTGGCGGCTGTGGTTGTGGCTCAGTGGTAGAGCCGGTCGTCTCTCAACTGGAAGGTCGGGGGGTTTGATCCCCAGCTCCTGCAGCTACATGTCTGATGTGTCCTTGGACAAGACACTTAACCCCAAGTTGCTCCCGCTGCTTCGTCGGCGGTGTGTGAATGGATGAGTTAATACTGATGGACTCTTTACTCAGCAGCCTCTACCATCAGTGTGTGAATGTGTAGCTGTGACCTGCGGTGTAAAAGCACTTTGAGGAGTCTGTTCCTGTCCATGTTTTACTCTTCTGATCAATTATTGAGCATTTCACATTTCTGTATAAACCACCTTCGTCTGTGAAGTAACACGTAAAGGTAGCCTTAGTGCAGAAAAATGACTTTAAATATAGCAGAGTAGCTGAATGAAGGAGCAAGTATGTGAATAAATCTACCTTCACTCACTGGTGTTTGTTTACTGAACATTTATAAACCTTTGTCTTACCGTGCGTGCAGAATTTAAGACATTTTAATGAGGAGAGACTGTTTCCATTCTCGTTTGGTGATTACGATGTTCACTTCATTCATCCAGATCTGCAGTAACATGACCTCCTGCTCTCCCCGTCTCCTCCTCTGATAGGTGGACGACCTCAAGGCCAAGCTGGCGGCTCAGGAAGTGGAACTGAAGCAGAAGAACGAGGACGCTGACAAGCTGATCCAGGCAAGAACGTGTGCTTTTTATTAAAAACAGCTTAAAATCTGTCTGTTCCCTGACTTGTTGTATGTCTTTGTGCAGATGCGTTCATGTACCTCTCTTAGTGCTTTCACTCATTGTAGTGGTGAGCCGCATGTTTGAACGTGAAACATGTTCACTCTGACTTTCTCTGTCTTCTGTTTTCTTGTGTAACTGATAGCTCTCAGACGTGTCTGGTTGTAAACATTGGTTAACTGCACCATGTTTTTGTTAAGTATAACCGTACCTTTATGTCAACTATAGAGCTGCAGGAAAGGTTAGGGCTTTTAGGGGTTAGGGCTAAATGTTAGAATTTTCTGCCTTTTGTTGTTTTGCAAAAATTAGATGTTAATTTGGAATCTCAGAATAGTGTTCAGCATTTTTCACAACTGCTTGACATTTTTCAAAGAATGAGGAATGGATCAATCTGAAAAAAGCAACTGGCAGATCAATCATTAACAAAACTAATCCTCACTTAAATTTTCTCTCACTGCCGGATTGTTTTTTTTGTCAGCACTTCAAAATGACCTTGTGCAAATTCAAATATATTTAGAATCCTTTGATTCCCCTTTTTTCTGTTTTTCTCTTTACAGTTTATGTTTAACACTAGATGATTTGTTCAGGGTGTTGTTGTCTTTTCATCCTATTCATGCTGTGAAAACGAAGCCACTGAGTGAACTTTCCCTGATAACAGAGGAATAAAACTTGCATGCCGTTTCTCAGGTTGTCGGTATAGAAACAGAAAAGGTGTCCAAGGAGAAGGCAGTGGCTGACGAAGAAGAGCAAAAGGTGGCGGCCATCGCTGTGGTGGTCAGTGGCAAACAGAGAGACTGTGAGGAGGACTTAGCCAAGGCGGAACCAGCTTTGCTCGCTGCTCAGGATGCCCTTAACACTCTGAATAAGGTCAGTAACTGTGTTATCTCCCGCTGTGTCTTATTGATTTACTCCATCATACTCCTCTTTCTTAGATTTCTTCTTTTCAAAGAGCCGTTGTGTTTTTTTTCTCTTTCTTTGATTTGTTTTTTCCAGCTTCAGTTGGATAACTTTTGTCAACACAGGCCTTGAACTGTATAGAAGATTATTGAATCACAGGATTTAGCCGAGTCTTTGCTAAAATAATGTCTTCTTTATGTTCTCCGGGCATTTAACTTCATCCTCACATCCCTTGTAGGTTTATGAGCAGCCTGTGGGGATTTTCAAAAAACAGCCTCTGTGTTTAAAAGGTGCTCTCTGTTCAAACAAGCAGAACCGACAGTTCAATCACAGCTTAGAGCGCTCTAAAGATGCCCTAATTAGAATTCTCTGTTGTCTTCTCAAAGTCAGCACAGGTTCTTCTTCCTTTATTCTCAGCTTTGACTTTCTCTCTCTCGTTTTTCCCCCGGCAGACGACAAAGATATGCACTTGTTCAAACTCAATTAAATCATTGCTCTTTCATTTTTCCGTCCATTATTCTCGCCTGCTTCAGAACAACCTGACAGAGCTGAAGTCGTTCGGCTCTCCGGTGGCGGCGGTGACCAACGTCACAGCGGCTGTCATGGTCCTGATGGCACCTGGTGGCAGAGTCCCAAAGGATCGCAGCTGGAAGGCTGCAAAGGTGATGATGGCCAAAGTGGACGCATTCCTGGATTCTCTGATAAATTTCAACAAAGAGAACATCCCCGAGGCTTGCCTCAAAGCCATTCAGCCTTACCTGCAGGTGAGCGTTTCAATTAGCCCCAATTCGTTAAAGTCAACACTAACGGCGCACAGTGTGCAATGTCTGTCGCTTGGCAGGTTCAGCTAATAACTCATAAATTTAGCGGGGGCGTGACTACAGTGACAGTGGCACATTACGGCTGTCGAGCATCCAAATGACAGCCAGAGAAATCATGCAGTTAATGAAGCGTTACAAATTTAACAGCCGCCCTGATCATAGAGCTCAATGGAGCAGATGTGAGGTTAGACAGTGCAGCAGACAATTCTCTCTCAACTCACCACGTACACCAAACACATTCAGTCCCTGAGGCACTTATTAACATTAACACTCATAACCCATAATATACTTTATAATTGGTGTTACAGATTGAGGCTCCATTCAGGCTTCTTGAGTTGTAGCATCCTCTTTAAGAAGTTTTTTAAACTAAAGTCTTTGTCCCAGCTCTTGATGGATGCAAGGCTGTCTTCTGGTCCTCGTACATCAGGTAAGGCAGGTCATCCACCAACTGAAAGATTGTGTGCTGTTGAGTTGGAGTCCAATATTGTCTAGAAAGTTTCACAAGTTTGACACTGTCCAAAGATTAATAATAAATAAACACAGGTTTTCTCTTTCCAAAGAAAAGTTGTTACCATCGTTCATGTTATAAGCGCCACCGCAAGGAGTCATGCAGTACTGATGAGGTTGAATTGGCAGGATAATATTTATTCAGATACAATATTTTTTGTACATAAAAAATCAATATCTGGGCCAGCATATCGATCCCACCTTTACTCTTAAGTATAACTTTCTTTATAGGTAACAATAGACTGGCTGAAGACCTGAACATTTTCTATTGCAGGTTTTCACAACCATCTCCCACTCCATTAACACCACCCTGACACTCAGACTATGATTTTCTTGCAAACTTTTCAAACTCCTCCCCTCTGGCAGGCGTTACAGATCACTGTACGCAAAAACAACCCATCATGAGAACAGTTTCTTCCCCCAGACTGTCACTCTGATGAACGCTAAACAGTCACACAGTGTCAGACCTGTCGCGGTGAAATGACTCTAAACCAACCGTCACTGTGAATATGCATACTGTATATATATTATTTAATTTAAATGATCAATATACGCACACTTATTTATGTAAATACTGTAATTGACATCTTAATTGACCCACCTGTCACATAACTGCATTTTTCTTATTATCATCTTACTTCAGCATCTTTTGCACTATTCACCACTGTACTGTTTCATATTTAGTCATGTAAATATTAGTCTTTTCTTATTACGTTTATTATTGATATTTAATGTTGTACCTGTACATATGAGAGCACAGTTCACCGAAGTTAAATTCATTGTGTGTGTAAGCATACCTGGCCAATATATCTGATTCTGATTCACTGTTTTTGAGGTTCGCTGCATCGCTGTGTCAGAGTGCAGACTGGCGATATCCTCCCTGATCAGATATTAACATTATATTTTTTTGACTCTGTAGGACAACATGGCTCCCCTTTTTGACTGAATCATGTTTTATTTGTTCATATCTTCAATCTTCTCCAGGATCCTGAATTCAAGCCAGATCTGGTGGCGTCCAAATCAAACGCGGCGGCCGGCCTGTGCTCCTGGGTTTTAAACATCGTCAAGTTCTACGAGGTTTACTGCGAGGTCGAGCCGAAGCGTCAGGCTCTGAGCAAGGCCAACGCGGAGCTGGCTGCTGCACAGGAGAAACTTTCTGCCATCAAGAGCAAGATCAATGTAAGCCGTCCTATCAGAGAAATGAGACAGGAAATGAAAAGTTTATTTGCTATATGCCAAGTATCCTCTGAAAGGAAAGCTCTTTCAATATCTTAAATCCAGGGGATAAATGCTATGAAATGATATTACCATTTTATTAAAGAAAGGACTCACTGTGTTTTTTAGTCGTTTCTCTGATGCAGAAAAGCAATGACACAAACATTAAATTGCTTAAAAACTTTAGAGGTTGGACTGACTTTGTACAAAACTGAATGTGGGCTGAGAAATGAGTTGTGAAAGCCAGAAATCTCAGAAGTGAGCCATAAAAGATTTCAGAGACATCAGTTTGGATCAACAACTCTATCAAAGTCTGGATATATGCAGCATAATGAGTGTGATGCTGCAGCTACAAAACAAGAACAACAACCAGAGGCTATAAGCAGAATCAAGAAATCAGGATATGAATTATTTTATCAAGGCTTGAGTGACAGTTGATGCATGAGCTCTGCCACTGATGATAAACCAGCAGCCTTTGTACCAATACAGAGCTGCTGTAAGTGCTATTAAAGGCTTTTACTGTTCATTAATCTCCAACCAAATCCATCAACCTAAAAACTCTATTGATAAAAGCAGCTGTAAATAATTGTTTCTCTGCGGCATTTGACATTCAGCACATCAGAGTGGCAGAGAGCCCCAGCAGAGCGCGGTGCTCGGGACGCCGCGTCGGCAGCGACTGCTCACATCAAACCCTGCAGAGTGCACAGAGACGACTCTTAATAAGATCCAGCCATGACTTCTCGCTGTCATTTTTCAGCCCTCAGTCAGATCGCCTGAGCAGAGAGACGTTTCAGAGCCAAGGGGAATTAGCAATCCTCAAACTAATCTACTGAACCTGTGTGCCACTCCACCGATTAATCCTGTTTGTCCTTGTGCTAATTGCTTCCATATGCCAAATAAATCCATAGTGAAGGAATGATAAGTTTTACCCAACTTTCCCCTCCCCCCAAAGTCTCTTTCACACACAGGCTTCTGATGTCTTTGTTCTTTTCTTTGAAGATTCTCAACGACCACGCTGTATTTTAATAAGTGCCAATGTTCCTACATGTCTGTGAGTGCCACTTTATGTTTCTCTGTCTGTGTGTGTGTGTGTGTGTGTGTGTGTGTGTGTGTGTGCGTGCATGCGTGCGTGCGCCTGTGTGTGTGTGTGTGTGTGTGCGCGGTCGATCAGCACCTTAATGAGAACCTGGCCAAGCTGACAGCCAAGTTTGAGAAAGCCACCGCGGACAAGCTCAAGTGCCAACAGGAAGCGGAGTCAACGGCGCGCACCATTTCTCTGGCCAACCGTCTGGTGAGGAGGGCAGCAGAGGGGTCACATCAGCTACACACACACACACACACACACACACACACACACACACACACACACACACACACACACACACACACACACACACACACACACACATACACACACATATACACAAAATGTCTCACTTGCTCCTTTTCTCAGATGCCAACAGATGTGTACAAAATGTATTCATACACATTGAAGTATTTCTGCAAACTGGAGTGTAACTGCCTCATTCCAGTTTAGCACAAGTGTGTTTTTAAAGGGGGTGATAGTAACTGTAGGATTTGTTGTCCAAAAACGAAAAATGTGGAAACCTAAATATATAGTCATGGAACTCATCCCCCTCATTCTCTTCCTCTCTCACCATGAAATTAAAATTTCCCCTCATTTATCACCAAAGAGCTCATTAATTATTGACTAATTTGAGTCTTTATGGCTGATCAGGGGTTCCTAGCATGCTAACAGGCTAACCTAAGCTCTGTGTTGTATATGAAGAGCTCAAAGACTATATGACAGACTTAGTGTTGGTCTCTTGGCTGCATATATGAAGGCTTGAGTTCTGCATTTGGCTGCGGTCATGTTTGTATTCATTAAACAGAAATGGTCACATTTGGAGAAGGGGTTTTCACTCTCTCTCTCTCCCGGGAAAGCCAGCATCATTTCTGATCCCATGCACAGGCCAACACATGAATATATGTATGATAAACACTGTGCAAGCTAACAAGCCAGCTATGACGAGCACAGTGTGCCTGCTGGTGAGCATAGAAAATTGGAAAACTGGAATTTCACTCGCTTAAATAACCAGAGTCCAAAATAACCTGCACAGCCAGCTATTGCCATTCCAGGTCTTTCCTTTTAGATTTAAAAACATTCAAGGACACCAGCTCCTTGAGTTTCAAGTCATTCTGCAAAAAGATTCCAGGCTGCAGGGGGTGCAGAAATACCCAAAAGACCTTAAACCAGTTTCTGTCTGAGCGTTTGGGACATGGAGCATAAAGAGTGTACTGAGAATGCAAAGAATACTGTCTGCCGTTCGGTGCTCCTGTACTCCTAGAGGTGGTCCCGCCCTTAATCCTCTGACTGCTTTTTGGTCTCTTTGACTCGAAATGGGACCATAACTGACACTGCTGGGTTAAAGAAGACTTGGAACTAGAGATTGAGAACATTAATTCATTAGTCTACAGGGGTGGCCCCCTGCTGGCCGTTAGAACCACTGCAGTTAGAAACACTTTTCAAACTTTTAGTATACTTTCACTTCTTAAATTCAGTCCATGATCCATACACAACTGTGCCCACAA
Organism: Labrus bergylta; assembly: GCF_963930695.1. Lineage (NCBI taxonomy): Eukaryota > Metazoa > Chordata > Actinopteri > Labriformes > Labridae > Labrus > Labrus bergylta. The sequence continues at coordinate 14,728,687 of NC_089215.1, read as the reverse complement.
ACCTTTTTTTTTATCTCCACTGGTTTGTACAACTCGTATGTTTATACACATACACACACAGCGAATAAACACAAGTCCCTGCATCATCTGCCCGTGTGTAAATGTGTGTAAATCTCCTGCTGACAACAGCACAACAAAAAGATGAGTGTTGACACTGTTAGTATGTTAATGTAAATTATTCAGAGGAGGATTTGAAAAGGCCTGACAGGAGCAACAAACGGACGGGAGGTTGTGCAGTCTCTAATATCAATGCAAATGTAGTCAACTTTCTGAAGTGTACAGTGACGCCGTGTTTTATTCTGAAAAGTTACAGACTGGATCAAAGTGTGGAGCCTCCAAACTTTAGGAGAGATTAGATATTGAAGTAAACTTTATTGATCCCTGAAGGGAGATGGGATCATTGCTGCAGTAAAGAGTAGTGGTGTCTGTTCCTGAGCAGGGATGTGATAAAGGAGATGAAAGTGTAATAAAACTTGAAGGTAGTCGGGCATTGTGCTTCTGGATGTTTCCTCATGCTGCATGGATAACAGCAGCTTTGGATTAATTTAGACTTTATATGGGGTGGGAATTGGGATGAGTACACTGTATGCTATAGAAATGTAAGTTTGTGTTCCTTCCTGTCTGCGTGTGTTTCAGGTGGGAGGTTTAGCGTCAGAGAACGTCCGCTGGGCTGAGGCCGTAGAAAACTTCAGGAAACAGGAGAGGACTCTGTGCGGGGACGTGCTCCTCATCACCGCCTTCATCTCTTACCTGGGATACTTCACCAAACGCTACAGGCTCCAGCTGATGGACAACACCTGGAGGCCTTACCTCTCTCAGCTGAAGGTCAGTATCCCTTTTATTTTTTATCTTAGGCCCCACTTTTTTTCATATTAAAATCTAAATGAATCAAAGGCACAACAACATTTGTAAAAGTTCCACTGAATTTCTTCAGCCTGCAGCCGTGAAACAGGCTGTAATGACTGCATCCCAACAAGTGATCGATGATAGTGTGTTCTCTAAAAGTTCTGTTTTTTTCTTCTCTGACAGGCTCAGATTGTCATTTAAATGGGACATATTATGAAAAGTCCACTTCTTCAGTGTTTTTGAACATGTATTTGGGTAACCTGTCTATTGAGTGTCTACTGACCCACAACATGTGAAATAAACCCATCCAGTCCTTTGTTTATGGTCTGTATAAGTCTTACAACATAGAGATGAATGCTCCATTTCAAATGTACTCTCCTTGTGATGTCACAGTGGGATTCTGGTAAATAAAAAAAAAATCCCCTCCCCTCCCCTGATAGCTCCACCCATGGACTCCACCCCCAGCCTAGAACAAAACTTTTGCGCAGGTCCGCCATTTTTATTCTCGCTAGCGAAGGAGTGATGTCTACTGGGAAAACTAAGGGGGGGGGCTCATTATTACCCTTTAAAGACACATACACACCAAAACGGAGCGTTCTGAGAGAGCTGGTTTATACAGGGTCACAATCCTCCTCTGGTGCTTGATTCATGTTATATTTTGACCAAAGCACAGCACAGATGTTTCATTTAGACCACAGGGGACTGTTTGAAAAGGTGGAGAAGGGGGATAATAGGTCCTCTTTAAAGTGTCTGACAACATTACAGAAAGGCTCAGTTAGCAGTGATTTTTGACAACACTGTGGGGAGTAACAGTATTTACAGCCGCTCCTTTGACCACGTGTCAGACACAGCCTGCTTCTTTTGATAATTTTGGACTTAAAAACAAGCATCATTTATCATTTAAAACACATCTTCAGCAGGTAGATCTGCGGTAAAGGAGATCCTTATCTGTGCTGCACTGATCTATAGTAACACCTAGCCAAGCACATTTCCTCACATAGCCTGTCACACACTCTGATACAAGGAGGCGGAGCCCTGTGGTCAGTGAGCGTGTAAAGCTGTCTGGCTTTGCTTTAAAAGTTAGAGCCAAATATGCAGGAGACCAGGAACCCCCACCGCATTTGGAAGGTGACTTGTGCCCTCTCTGCAACTTATCTGCAGCTAATAAAAGACACAAGTACAACAACACAAATTACCATGAGACATAGAGACAACATTAAACTGGGATGGGACAGCATGAATCCACTTATATAAAAAGTCACGTCATCTTCCCCTCTTTAGTCGTACATACCCAGAGTTTGCTGCTGTAAGTGACAGTTTTTGAAAGAATGGTAATACAGCTAATTTGGGTATACAGAATAATGAAATACTCCCTGATTACTCCAAATATCTGTCACTTGTGTTGACATGGTGCCATCTGAGTAAATTCAAATTTATAGTCCTCACCATGTCTGCTTTTGTCAACGATAACTCCAGCTTCACTCTCCATTTCTCACCTGCATCGAGGGTTAATTAAGGGGTAAAACTCCCTGAAGCTTTACACTTACCAGTCATCTTCATCTGTAAGATTCCCATACCCGTCACCGCCGACTTGGACCCTCTGACCATGCTGACGGACGACGCAGACATCGCAGCGTGGCAGAACGAGGGTCTCCCTGCCGACCGGATGTCAACTGAGAACGCCACCATCCTCACTTCCTGCCAGCGCTGGCCGCTCATGGTGGACCCCCAGCTGCAGGGCATCAAGTGGATCAAAAACAAATATGGGGAAGGTCTACGTGTGATCCGCATCGGACAGAGAGGGTAAGAGGCCCGATGATGAGATGTGCACGTGGGTTTTTTTTTCTGGATAAGATTCTAACAGTGGTGTTTTATTCCTGAAAGGTATCTGGATGCTGTGGAGCGAGCACTGGGAGAAGGTGACGTGGTTCTTATCGAGAACTTGGAGGAAACGTTGGATCCTGTTCTGGGACCTCTGCTGGGAAGAGAAACCATCAAGAAGGGCAGGTAGGGAAAAAGAAGTTGATAAACCTCTATCACTTGTTGGCCTCAAAGTTTGTTCCTCACCTTAAAAACAGCAGACGGAAAACGACCCACCTTTGTCAGTTTCTTTTTTAAGAGTTATTTGTCTTTTAGGAATCACAGGCCGACTCGGTCTGTGATTCTGATCCCAGTGAGCCAAAGAGTAGTAGGAGACGGACTAGCACATTGTTAGTTTCCTTCTTTTCATGGGATTTGTTTATAACGAGGAAAATGTGGTGCGAGAGCTTAAAATGATAATGACATGATATCCTATGGGAGCTGTGCAAGACATAAGCAGGGAAACCTATGACAGCTTCTTGTAAAAGAGACAGATTATTAGTGCTTAGCTCTTAATGAGGATGTCCTGTAACTGGTGTCTGCTTTAGTAGCATTTCCTTGACGTCTTGTTGTCTCCTTGTTTCTAAAAAACAGGTACATAAAGATCGGAGACAAGGAGTGTGAGTATAATCCCAGTTTCCGCCTCATCCTCCACACAAAGCTGGCCAGTCCTCATTACCAGCCAGAGCTGCAGGCCCAGTGCACCCTGATCAACTTCACCGTGACCAGAGATGGGCTGGAGGACCAGCTGCTGGCCGCCGTGGTCAGCATGGAGAGACCCGACCTGGAGCAGCTGAAGGTGAGAAACACGACCTGATGCAGCGATTCAACAACAAAGAAGGGTTTTCTTTTTATCCGGTATGTAGCAGGAATGTGAAAGTGAAACAGAGCAGAACATGAAAGCAGAATCTGTCACACTCTTCAGGTGCTATCAAAGAACAAACAGCCGCTCCACGTCCGACTCTTTAGTTTCTCTCCTCTAACATCTCCTCTGTGCAGGAGTAATTAAAAGAAACAGTTGGAGGAGTCAGAAGCCTCCAGGAGCCAGGCGGAGCACCCGCGCTCGTCATTATCCATTTTGAACGGTACTCGTCGGCGAGAAAACATCGTCCGTCTTTAAACATCACAAGCAGCTGCAGGTCCAGGTCTTTGATTCAAAACAATCAGCTGCTGCCTTTGATTCACCGCAAACTAAGTGGATGTGTGATAATTACAGAGCTCTGGGTCTCTCACTGAAGGAGACTGGGACTCTGCACGGCTGTGTGTGTGTGTCTGTGTGTTCACGAGGGACGGAGAAACCACACCATTACCTGCTTTTTAAATGTGCATTGAATAGTTTTTAATCTCCATAAAACAGTTTGATCCCACAGATTCACTCTTTCTATGTAGAAACTGAACTTTAGAGAGGATTTGTTGTGGATAGTTTTATCAGATGCAGCAGCCAATAGTGCTGAAATCCACAAGGCAAAAAGTGGGAAACTCTTGGAGCACAACAGCGAGAAAGGAAATGATTACATCAACTGTTGGGGAGCACAAGGTGCTAACCAGCTAACTAGTTAATTCAGCTCGTTCAGCTGTGTGGTCAGTGACTTAAAGAATAAACTGAAAGACTGCAGAGCTATTGTAGTTGTAGCCTTATACAGTGTGGTGAAAACAGGTTAAATGCAAAGTCTACAAACAAAAATGGTGCAAAACTATTTTATTTTATTCATTTATTTGTATAGCGTCAATCTGACAATCTGCTGTTATGTTTTCAAGATTTTCAAGATAATCTCGTCACAATGAAGCCAATGTGGAAGTGCAAAATCCTGCAGTTCCTCGAGTGTCCACTAGAGGCTGGCTGCAGAAGCACAGGAAGTCACATACACACCCATTCAAAAAAGCCTGTTTTTACAGCAAAGATTAACATGTTTACAGCCTGGTTCTAAAAACCAAATAGGTCTGATTAGCTCATGTCTGGATTGGCACACACTTTACAGGGGGTAAATGTTTTGATGACTCATCAGTTTTGATTTAATGAAGGATAAGAGTAATTCACAATAAGGCGCAGGGTCTCTGTGTGTATGTTCTCCCCGTGCATGTGTAGGTTCTCTCCGGGTACTCCGTCTTCCTCCCACAGTCCAAAGACATGCTCGTTAGGCAAACTGCTGACTCTAAATTGCCCGTAGGTGTGAATGTGAGTGTGGCTGGTTGTCTGTTTCTGTATGTCAGCACAGTGATTGACTGGCGAACAGTCCAGGGTGTAACCCACCTCTTTCCCCATGGCAGCTGGGCCCCCCGTGAACACAAACGGGAAAAGGGGTATAGATAATGGATGGATGCAACCAGATGAGACTCCCCCTGCTGGATATTTGAAATAATGCAGGTTTAACTTACCTTTTGCATTGGCTTCACCTTTTGAAACAAAGACGCTGCGTCCACTTTTGAACAACAGAACGGAGGCGGTCATTAAACAGGCTGTTAGCTATCGTGGCTTTTTAATTGATGTACAAACATTGTGCTGAATGCAGCATCTTAAAAGGTCATTATTTCTCGTACAAACTCCCCAACGCATTACGCTTTGATTCAATTAAATAGAATGAAAGCCTAATGTCCTATTTTTAAAAACACATTAGATTCTTTGCAAAGCTTCTCCAACCAAACAGACTTTAATTTGAAAACTAAGAATCCTTCACAAACTGGTCTGGAGTGTAAACATCTAGACAATATGAAAAGATCGAGTCTGTTATATTACTATGTCACGGAGTGTTACTGGGATGTATCCGTGAAGAATCATCCATATAAAGGCAGTAATCTAATAATCCTGAATCTAAAAAATCAAATTAACTTTTTGAAGCAGTCACGATTGAGCTCCGTGTCACATTCACCCCCGCGCCCTGTTCCTCTGACACGCCTCCATTTATCATCAAACTCCACAAACTGTGTGATTGTGTCTCGATGTTATCCTCTGGGGAGTTTCATCTTGGTCTTATCGCTTTGGCGGACTCATTTATGTTCGAACATTAAACATCCACCTCTGCACAATCAAAGCACAAGCAGATGGGCCGCTCTTTAAGGTGTGTGTGTGTCTTTTTAATGTAAATGACGGTCTTTGTTGTTTGGACCTTGGACCCTCGACTGAGGAGAGAGCGCCGTTGTTTCGTCACCAGCTGGAGCTCTCAGCTGTTTCTGCCGGTCCCAGTTAATGGCCGACTCTGTTCGATGCAGCAGGTTCTTCTGGAGCAGTAATGAGCTGCAGATAGTTACGACACCCGCAGTTTGGTCCGCGGTGTGAATGTAAATCTTTGTAATTAAGGAAAAACTCTCTTGATCAAAGCCGCAGCTCCTAATGATGCTCGCTCGTCTCGTCGACAATCTGCTCTTTTCATGTCAGCTGTTTGATACGGGTTGGCCGATGGCGCTACTGTACCAGCAATTAGACAACACATTGACACACTTCCACTGTTCCTTAAAAGCTGCTCTTGTTAGTCAAATGGGGAGAAGAAAATGATAAATTCCTTCTTCCGTTGAGAACATGTCTGGCTGACGGCAGTGAGAGATCACAACAGGAGATAATGTGGGAAGTCTGTTAACGGGTCGGGCGGATTTATTCCAACACAATCCTATTTGCATTTTGATGGTTTTCTGGAGGTGTCCTTGTTTGCGTTGGGCCTCTGTGGGGAGTGCTTTACTCAGACCTGTAGGCTTTCATCCACCGACAAATCAGCATTTTTAATAAACAGAGAAAAAAAACAACACCAAAATGCCAGAGTTATTTTAAGCCCCGTGTCCCCTCAGCAAAAATCCAACACAGAAGAAGTGAAATGTGGTTTAATGAAGCTTGTTTAATAAGCATTTCACTGAGATCGCAGGGTGAGGAAAAAAACAAGATCTGGAACTCACTTATCATTTTAATTAACAGTGAGAGTTGAAGGTGGGAGGCAGGTAAGGGGAGGGTTGTTGTGTACACTGAGCACCTTCCTATCAGTACACGGCCCCGCAGAATGAGCCGCTGAATGGCTTTTTGTTGCCGGTAAACAACCCACACTGATAACAATCAGACTGATAGCAGAGTGCAAATTGTCTGTACCTGTTTATATCCTCTCAATGACTCGCTGCTATTAAACCTTTAATGAGGTGAGCGTCGCTACTGAGCCGTAAGACGACGCCGGCGTGAAGGAGCTCTCGTTTAGCCGAGCCAAAGAGGGGCTAAGGAGCTTAAAATGTCAAGTTGCCTTTTTGGAGAGAGCACACGGGGATCAGTCTTCAACCTTTTTCCCTCCGCTGCTCCTCCCTCTGCAAATAGAAGAGAGCATGTGTGCATCTTTAAGTGTGTTTGCTTCGGTCCTAATGAGAGCTAAAAATCCCTAAATTACCTTAACAGGGCCGCTCCATGGCACGCTAATCATTTGCCTAAAAAATGATAGATTTTATATCTCGTTTTAATCCCAATTAGGGTGTTCTGCTGACTGGTTAATTGTTTGTTTTTCCCAAGCAAGGGTAATTACAAGTACAATGTGCCGGAGGAGAGCTAATCGTTAAAAACTGACTCATTACAGGTCCAGTCGGGGGTGTTTTAGTGTGAATAGCGTTCCCCCTCAGGAGCAGCCAGTCTGGGCTGAGTTAGAAGGTCACAGTTGACTCACACAGGCCGATGTCCCAGTTTAAATGTCCAGCACTCAGACCCGTTCTGTTCCTGTCTCTCTGCTCAGAGTGCAGGCATGTCAGCGCTTTTCTCAAAATGCCACCAATCAGATCATTTCTTTCTTTGCAGGCTTGACAGAGGAGATATTTTTCTTTTCCTAATGGGGCATTTTTCACATTTTAAGGGCAGTAAAAAAAAAAAAAGAGCAAAGAAGAAACAAAAGGTGACTATAAATTAGGTTACGGTTCAGAAAATAAGGAACATTATCCTCGTTAAATGGAGACGGACGTCTGTTCTGGAAGATGTAGATGGTTTCTGAATTCAGTTTATTGTGACCTCCTATTTGCTGTTTGCAAAGTCTTTCATCGGAGGGCATTATTTTTGACAAACTTGGCGAGGAACTGACGCCAGGGTTGTAGAAATCAGAAACTTCCAGTTAGATCTCTCCTGAGTTTCTACTCTCACCTACAGTATGATCAGTCAGCGTGTTTTAATGATCTCCTTTTTATTGCATTTGGAAAAGAGGTTTTTTATTCTTCCACTAACTGCCAATTGCCGATTAGTCCGTGCATGCTGCGTTCAGCTCCGTGCTCAAAGACATGCTCTGTGCATTTCCTTGTCTGACTTCCTGTTTGTGTCCATCTATTACGTATCAGTATATCAAAAATATACTCAGAGCGTATTTGAAACAGTGCAGAGTGTAGGAATCCGCTTGCTGTGGAAACGGGAGCATTGACTAAAGTAGCAGCGCACGGTCCCGTAGTGCTGAGGGGCCGCAGCGTATACGGACTATGTGGAAAATTGGCAGTAACATGCATCTCATTGCATCCCGTCCTTCTCTGTTCATATCTTTCTTTTTATCAGCTCATAGGAGCAGAAAAAATCTGAACTCCCTTTATAAATAAAGCAGCTTTTAAAAAATCAGACTAGAACATTTAATCTCTCAAAGCTGCATCTTAAAAATGAAAGCAGTGTAAGAAACATAAATGCCTCTGTAGTGCTTTACCTGACTGCTGTAATCTAAAAAAGGTTTCACTCAGCAGCTCTGGCTCAATTAAACACAAAACATCTGCAGATTTTCACTCAGATGATGGAAATGTATCTTTGAAGAGGCTGCATCTTAAGTCCACCTGTTGAGTCACAGCTACACAACTAACAAGTAACTTTTATTTTTGATTCTGTCCTGTATCTATGCAACCATGTTTAGTCCTTTCCCAGGTGTGTGTGCAGGTGTTCATGACTGCATCACTCTGCATCGATTAATGTTTAAATCTGCAATCATTGCTCTTAAGAGTCGAACATAACTCAGGATTGGCATTCTAAATTGCCTACAGTCGCACTTCTGTCAGAAATCTCGGCGTGATTTTTGACAGGTCTTTCAAATTTGACAGCTCATACTACCTCAGATGTCAAGATCAGCTTTTTTTCAGTTGAGGCTATTCGGAAGGAGAAAGCAGTATCCTCCTGTGAATGAATTTAAGAGAGTCATCCACATGTTAATTACATTTTAGATTATTGTAACGCTCTGTATGTTGGTGTGGATCAGTCGTCTCTTTAGCGCTGGTCCAGAACGCAGGAACAGGTCTTCTGACTGGGAAGAGATGACGTGACCTCATCACTCCAGTACTGGCTTCTCTCCACTGGCTTCCTGTCAGCTTCAGGATCCAGTTTAAGATTTTATTACCTGTCTTTAAAACTTTACATGGGTTGGCACCTTCCTGTTTGTCTGGGCTGTTGCACCAACATGATCCAGTCAGAGCGCTGCGGTCAACACACCAGAGGCTCGTGGATGCTCCCAAGTTGCAGACTTACTTACAGTAGCAGCTCAAGTGCATCTTTGTATGGACTTCAGTTTAGGAGTGATGAAGAACAGACTTGATACGACTGTGTTTCCCAGACTTTGGATCCAATGTGTTCAGTTCTTTCAATGTCCTATAACCTGCTTATAAAAGCTTTATCACTCTGTTATAAGCATCAATAAATATCTGAACAATGGTTGGTGGCACGCTGTTCACCTACACTGTGGGTAAAACTGTGAGTGTAAGATTTAACAAGGAGGAGGCTCGATTAGTTCAAACGGTGGTGTAAAATATCTCTCATCCCCGCTACAGAAAGAAGTGTCATAAAGAGAGCGATTACGCAGTGTGATGTCTTAGACTATCTCCTCCATCTCAGCTAAGTATGTCTTTTGTCATGGGAACATTACGCCACAGGGAGGAGGAACAGCTCCACCCACACTCCCCCCTCCTGTGATTACATACTCTGCAAAAAAAAAAAGAAGCTTATTACCTCCTACCTCCTCCTGTCAGGGATCACACCACTCACAAACCCTCAGCTATTATCAGCCACCGACAACAGTGGAGTAGGCAAATCTCCCAACAAACCGCCCTCCTGTAATTACAACAATCCAAAGGTCACAGAGGCTTCTATTAAAGGAAACTTCAATAAAGCAAAGTCATTATCGAGCAGAAACAAGCGGCTACCACAGACTCTAATGAAGGACAAAGTAGGATGAAGCAATAAAGAGAAGTAACCCTGTCGACTTTGTTCTCTAACGCTGCACAGACGCTTTGAAAAAAGTGAAAGTTTCCTCCGACACTTTTTTTTTTCTACCAGAACAAAGACTGCTTGAGTTCAAGCTTTATTCCAAGGGGGGGTGCTAATCCATATGGTGAGGAGACTACAACACATTACATTATCACAGTGCTGTGTGTGCGTGCGTGCGTGCGTGCGTGCGTGTCAGTAAAGACGATTCAGAGAAAACGTTTCTGTTTGGTGCGCCCATTGACTGTATATAAACACAGATGACTAGTCTCCAGCTTCTCCAGTTGTACAAAAATGAAGCCAGGGGGCGCTGGTGGCGCAGTGGTTAGTGCGCGCGCCCCACGTATGGAGGCTATGGTTCCTCAAAGCCGGCGGCCCCGGTTCAAATCCAGCCTGTGGCTCTTTTCCCGCATGTCATTCCCCACTCTCTCTCCCTGATTTCCGGCTCTATCCACTTTCCTATCTCTCCATTAAAGGCACAAAAAGCCCAAAAAGAAATCTTAAAAAATTAAAATTTTTGCCAGAACTTCCCAGTGTTGGGTCCTGACATGTTGAGGTGAGAGTCTGTGCTCTCTGTGCAGGGGCGATCAGCTGGTGAAGCCACAGTACTGACCTCCCGTCCCTCAGGTAGGTTCAGTCCACAGCAGGACAGGTTCTTGTGTCAGTTGGAAGCAGACACTAACAGTCGTGGGAAGTTCAATGTCTCTTGTGTCACCGACAATTTCCACATAGTCCATGCATGCTGCGTTCAGTCAGCTCTCCAGTTTTGCTCCGACTGATGGCGCTCCCTGCCCCACTGGATCCGTTTGTCAGTAGCTAAACACACGGGTTCCAAAGATCACAGGAGAACTACAAGATCACGCGGGAATAAAGATAGCGTATTAACAGCATGTTGCTTTGTCTTTCTGAGGATGATTTGTTGTTCATTCAGTGCCTTTTTGACGTAATGTTGATAAAGTGATAAAAAATATGATTTGAGTCTGTATGTCATGTTTTATTTTGAAATTGACCGGATGCTCTGTACGTTTCTGTGTTGGACTTCCTGTCTGGGTCGATCTATTCTGTCCAGCTTTGCGCGTGCTTGCAGTGTGCTTCGTTGAAAATAGACCAGCAGCATATTTGAAACGGAGCAGAACGGAGAAGCCCTGATGGCACGCTCCTGAGACAGAGCGTGGCGCATGCTGTGGAAACACTAGCGTAGACTAGAGATGAAACAATCGATGTGGAAATTGGCTGTTGGCGTTAGTTAGGTTTCCTCTCGCTGTTCCTCCTCTTCTCTGATAATCCGGTGCACACAGTGCTGCAGAAGCCTCGTACGTTTCTGTGAATGAAGTCTTAGTAAATGTTCAATAGTTTAATTTAAGTTACAGATTTCCATAATGAACATTTCCGCTTATAAGAGAGATACGATTGTAGAAATGTAAACAAACTTCAATTAGAATAACTATTTTTAAGTCACTTTGTGGACTTGTCTTTGAAATCTTAGCAGACAAAAAAGGTATTATGGTACGGGAACCTGCACTGATTCAATGCTTCAGGAGTTTTAGATTGAGTGTGTACGTATGTCTTTGTTTTTGGGGGTACTTGTGTTTGTGTGTGTGCCGTTCATCATCAAAGCTCCCTCGTCTCTCACTCAGATCGACAGCCTCTCCACATCGAGTGTTTTGTTGCTCTCAGAGGTTTGATGTCGGTAACCAGACGGAAGCTGGTTAATCCGGCCCACAGCGCTCTCTTCATGAGTCTGATGGCCCCGATGCAGAGTGTATTGATTACTTCTGCCTTTGAGGTGCCCTTCAGTGTTCCTGTCCTCATATTGACCCACACCTTGAACATCTCCTACAGCCTCGGATGAGTATGATGAGCCTGACAAAATAAATGTGTTGGAAAGAGAGACATTCTGTCCTCCTGCAGCCATGAAACCGGCTGTAATGACGGCACCTTTCCTCAAAGTTCATCCTCTCAAAATGAATGACGTTATTTCAGAGAGGATCCCTGCAGAGAGAGACACCAGACCACACTGACGAGTAATTTGACTTCACAGAAACAAGCATAACGAATTCAATGCTGCCTCAATACGGTCACTCTATTTTCTTATGTTAAGCTACAAAAACAATGGATCTAAATTAAAACTCTTAAAAACCAAAGTACAACAATAACACAAACAAAGTGCCAGATTGTAACAGAACTCTTTTCTTCTGTGACTTGACATTTCTGCTGAAAGTATTTTGTTCAATAAATCAGTGAATCTTTATTTGTATAAAGCTGAGAATGTTTTAAGTTCCCTACCATCTTTCTTGATCAATAACGTGGATCAGTGCCGTCAGTCTGATAGCCGACATGTAAATGACATCAATGTCTGACCCGATACCGAAATAAGATCTGTTCTGTCCCATCTCTGGTGATGATTGTCAAATGATTTGAGTCTGTTTTCTGTGTTTTTCAGTCTGACCTGACGAAGCAGCAAAACGGTTTCAAGATCACTCTGAAGACGCTGGAGGACAACTTGCTGTCCCGTCTGTCCTCGGCTTCAGGGAACTTCCTGGGAGACACGGAGCTGGTGGAGAACCTGGAGACGACCAAACGCACCGCGGCTGAGATCGAAGAAAAGGTCCTGTTCTTTCTTTCATCATTACGCCTCTTTTCTTTTAGACGGCAGCACATGAATCACAGTTTTACTCTTAATCACATGAAGAGGAGGTATAGTAATACATGTATAAGAAGAGAGAGAGAACCGAGCTTTTAGGGTTTACAAAGATGACGACTAAAGGTGCGCCGATAGAATCAAACGGTTTTCAGCGTGCTCGGCACTGACCTCACAAGTATAGTTATATAGAATAACTGTGTGCAGATCTCAGACTCAAACACACACAGGTCCATTTCATGCCCTGCGCACAGTGACACTAACGGGCGGCCACACACACACACAACAGGCTAACATGTCCGCAGTGTAGACGTGAGGTGCTCATCAACAGAGGAGAACAAGTTTAGACATTCAGGAGGAGAAACACAACGTTCCCCTGCACTCGCTCCCTCCTCACCTCTCTGCCCAGGGCCGCTCTGTGCCTGTTCTAATAAGCGTTTTAATGCTGTTCATATTTTCAAATGACTGATTAGCTATGTCGCTAAAATGGAGCACTTTAGTATTGATAGGAGTCCTTTTTTTAACACCTCAAACACTGATGAAAGTACTCTGCAGTAACTGTCCTAAAGGTTCAGTCAGTAGAAATGTTTGTAAACATTCAAACTGGGCCCCTCCTCCTGGGCTCATCGCCCCCAGAAGCTCACACCACTGCAGGACGTAGTGTGTACGTTTACTGCTTGTACCTACACTGCAAGCTAACTCACGCTAGCACAAGCTAACCGCCGGTGTTTGTCACCTGCCTGTCCAACAGGAAGCAGACCAACTCCACGTCCACGGGTAAAAGACAACACAAGGTTCACCCTCGTTTTAGAACGAGCTTTATCCGCTTGGAGTTTCTCCTCACTGTGACTGTATTTTCTCTTCTTTGCTGCTACGTCCACGTCCCTCATATTCTCCGATTTGAATCGTGTCCAATCACTGAATTGTATTCACTCCTAAACTCACCTGCTGCGCTCTCATTGGCTGGAGGAAAGCAGAACAGTAAAATCCAGTGAGAGGACAGAGTCTCTGCAGACACAGTCACCACCACACATGTATGTACGCAGCTTTACTTTAGGAGAAGTCTGTATTTTATTTTGAAGGTTGAAGCTGCTGACTCTATCTTTCACTGCTTTTGAAGTGTTTAGTTGTTATTCCAAATATTTCTGTCACTTGTTTAGATTTCTATTTTCAGTTGTGTGAAAGTCAAATTATCATATTGTTAATTAAAGTTGATCGTTTTCTTTCCTTAAAGGGCCCATATTGCATAAATGCAAGGAGCGGCAGTACATGAAAACAGACACTTTTTTCGAACTTTAGCTATTGTGAACATACTTTAGTAGGTACATAGATTAAATATATGAACCTCAAAAAGGGCATAATATGGGCTCTTTAAGAAAAGTTTGTTGCTCCCTCTCTGTGCCTTTAATTGTATAACACTGAAAAGTGTTAATGTGTTAATTAGTTTAATGCTCGGCACATGTAACTCCTTATTTTCTACCTTCTTCTTGCAGGTATCCTGTAAATATTTCATTGGTGATCGATAAGAACAAACTAATTAGGCATTAATTCTCTAAATCACTGCAGTGCTTTCCTCTCTGCTTAGTTTCTCTTCTTTGGTTGGATAGAAAAAAAACAGATCATTACACCTCCGCGTATAATCTCTGCTCGGAGAGAATCACTGATGTTCCTGATACTTCAGAGCTCTCATGAGAAACTACAGTGTGCTGATGTGAGCGGAGAGGAGCGCTGCCTCTGCAGATGTTCAGACTTAAGTATAATTACCAGCTTTTAATTGTCATGTTGCACGCAGCCAGAGAACATTTTGTCTGCAGCCGTGAAATTGGAATATCTCTGCTCTTCACTGGAGGGTGTTTTATTGGGAGCTGAGCGGCGACTGATGAATCCTGAGTGTGTGTCTGTTGGTGTGTGATTGTGTTTCTGATGTCTTTACTGTAGGTAAAAGAAGCCAAGGTGACAGAGGCTAAAATCAACGAGGCTCGGGAGCACTACAGACTGGCAGCGGCGCGGGCTTCCTTATTGTACTTCATAATGAACGACCTCAATAAAATCCACCCCATGTACCAGTTCTCTCTCAAGGTAGCCCGTCTATTGACACGCCATGTTTCCTCCAGGCCTCCTGGGCCCTCAGTGAGACCCCTCTTTACGCTCCCTCCTCTGCTCCAGCCCTCCTTCTTTCATTTGCTCGCCATGTTTTATGCTCTTTGCCCCGCTTTTATTGTGTTTGTGGCTCCCTAATGTGGTTATGTAGAGCGTAATGTCTCTCATATTGTCAGCCCGGCGAGCGCTGAGAGGAAGCGGCCTGAGATATGGTTTCCAATCACTCCTCGCTCTGCAGGTAGCTGCCCCGGCTCGAGTCCTTTCACAACCTAATCGAATGAAAACACATTGAGAAAGTATATACCTTTGACCTTGTGAATGAAATGAGGTACATTATAATGTGTGTTGGAGCAGAGTGTGACTCTGCTAAATGACATAAATGACAGCGGAGTGCGCGGAGAAGAAGAAAATAACAATCTTTCTGTTTCTCAGGTGACATTTCAATTTACACTCCAAATACTGCTGTTTTAAAGATTTAGCGGAGAAGGCGCTTACACCTCTGATAAGTCATGAGATGTGTGCATTTCATACCTGCACTGCTTGATTAAAGTGACAATGTGAGAAATGTCAAATCTTAACAGCAGACACACACAATATGAGGAAGGACTCTTAAAAACACATGATTTATGGAGATGGATTTGGTTTTGATTTGTCCATTTTATCAACACATTTTTAAATGGTTTGAATTGTGTCGCACTTTATTCATCAATACTGTAACTTTTGTCTCACACTTTCGATGTCAGAGACAGGCCTGTTTGTTAAGTGTTGTCCTGCTCCGTGCGTCCTCAGGCCTTCAGCGTGGTCTTCCAGAAAGCGGTCTTGAAGGCCGAGCCGGACGAGGCTCTGAAGCAGCGGGTGTCCAACCTAATAGACAACATCACGTCCTCAGTGTTCCAGTACACCACCAGAGGCCTGTTTGAGTGTGACAAGCTCACGTACATCGCTCAGCTCGCCTTCCAGGTAGGCGGTGGAGCCGCTTTCATCTTCTGCATGGTTTGTTTTCAGGACAGGAAACCAGTTGCTCCAGAGACCGGCGGTTCTGTTTGGATCTAATCAAGCGGAAAGGAAAAGTGCTTTGTGCTGAAAACACAACATCTCAGAGTCCATCCTGTTTGTTTTGTCCCCAGATCCTGCTGATGAATAAAGAAATCAACCCTGCAGAGCTGGACTTCCTTCTGAGATACCCCGTCCAACCAGGTGTAACATCACCTGTGGATTTCCTGTCCAACCACTCGTGGGGAGGGATCAAGGTACAGCTGGCTGTGTTTCTTTCTGCTGCTGAAATAACATGACAACATGGAGGATCTGAGTTCTTGTGAAATGCAAAGAATCAGTTTGGGATGAAATTTGTTTTCAGTGGTGATCCGATCAGAAATAACTCTGTGAGTGAGTGACTTCTGCTGTCAGGGTGAAACCAGTCAGGATGTCACCTGGGGAAGTCTTCATGAACAAGGTTATGTCTTGAGCTGTTTCAGTCTCAAGGCCGTCCACTTTTTTTGAATGTCTCGTCTCAATTGAATTAAAAGCATTTTTACTCAGTCTTGTCTTGGTCTCAGACTAGGCGGACACTGGATTATGAATCAAGACCGGTTAAGACCACCATGTTTTCACGTCATTACTGTGATTAGAAGAAAAACACCTCTTTCTAAAAGAACAAATAACTTCAATTTATTCATAGCTGAATTTTTATCCCCCGGTTAGCCTGCAACCTTCCCGGTGTTACGGTCTTAGTGGGGGACGCTCCCTCCACACAAGATGATGATTTGTCAGTGATATTTATGGTCTTGGTCTCGTCCTGCCTTGGTCTTGGTCTTGATCCCTAAATGTCTTGGTCTTGCCTCGGTCTTGTAGCTCTCTGGTCTCTGGTATGTCTTGGTCTCAGTTAGTGTAGTCTTGACTAAAACACTAATGTGAGAATAAGTCATTCTTTATTGCAAGTGGTTGCTTCACTGCAAATCAAGTGCAGACCAAATGAGCGTCTTTTCTACCTCTTGAGGTCATAATCCTGCATTTAAAGACGGTGGTATAAACCTTGTGGAGCGCTGATTTAATTGAAAAGACTTGTTGATATTCAAACCTTCATTAACATCACTATGCAGAGCTATAGCAGCCTCTAATCAAATGTTATTCTCCTTTTATTTCATAACTCGTTGATTTCACATCAGGAATCTATATAAATCTGCACAGGGATTTATCAGCAGTAACTTTATTTTACACCATGATGCAACATTTCCCATCAATCTGCAGATTATGTGAGTGCGGAGGGCGATCGGTACATATGAACGATGGGATCTGTTGCTCCACTAACGGAGAGTGTTAATTGTAAATAAGTCCTTTTTAGAATGTCCTTCAATGTTGAAACCTCAAAAGAAAGTCTCCGCTGATAAAAGATTAAACTCTTTCCAAACCGACTTTCCCTCCGGCCCGTCATGTGTGAGCAGAAGTTTGAGTTTCTCTCCTTTCCTGCAGTTATTTCAGCACTTAGCCGCTTTCATGCCGTGTGTGGAGTTACTTCTTCTGATGCAATTTGTGCAGCTTCGTCTCTCTGGAACAAATTTGCATCAAAATCTGTTTTCTCCGTTTCACCCAAACCTTTACCTCTGAAAGCAATGTGGCTCTCCGGGGCCCGGCCTCGCTCGGTGACCCCGCTGCGTTTTAACGTTTAAAGGGCACTGGGACAGACTCTGTGTACCCGTAGCTCCCCTGAAGGAACAGACGTCTCGCACTGCGGCCCCGTGGACGTGGAGCAGCAGAGGTTCCTTCTCTTGTCAGATCAGTTTAGGAGCAAACCAAACCCCAGCGGCAGCGTGTTTTTTTTAGCCTATCGTGCTCATGAATTTTTCAATCCGCACCGCCCCGGAATATTAACTTAACCTAAACCCTCCGAGGGTTGGGAGACGGCCTTTTCCCCAGCCGCTCTCAGCCTGCTGTGGATGTTTAAGGCCGCGCTAATCAAATCCTGTCACTCGATTTTCTTATCGTGGTCGGAAGTGTAATCAGTTGGAAAGCTTTAAAGCTGGATAAGATCCTCTGATTGTTCGGCCCTCTTCAAGATGTTAGCAGAGCAGGAATCCCACGGGACACGGAGTAGTCTCCCTCACTGGGCTGAGCGGTAAAACAATGTCAGATTTTATGGACTCAGAGAAATGTCTGCTCAGGGAAAGTTTCAGGACCCTCCTCTTAGTTTATACAAAACACAAGGACAGGATTTTTCTGGAGTAATGTGAAGTCTAACCTAGAGGTGGGCGATATGGGAAAAATATTATATCACGTTTATTTTTTGGGCAAAATCACGATCACGTTTTTTTTTTCATACTGATCTTAAGACAAATTTAATCTATTTGAAAAACATACTTGTAGGAGGTCTGTAGGTCTTACCCAGAACATCTTTAGCAACAGAAATGTCTTTCCATCAATTTGATCAATATTTATGCACAATTTGAAGGTTTTCCTCACCACTTTGAAATTATGATTTAGTTATGTGTCCTCTTTTTATGTTTATCAGGAACACGCAGCGATGCATTCATTTAAAAACATGTAGATGTAGTAGTAGTGTAGTGTTTCTGTTCTATTTAGCCCTGCAGAGTGCCTCCAGCTGTATCTTCATACAGGCTCTGCAGCCTTTGTTGTTTTTGATGACATCATTGGACTAACTTTAGTTTTGTTTCATCAAACATCATACAGAATATGTTCATTCTGTGACACATGATCAAAGTAAGTTTTACTGACAGAAGAGTTTAATTCATAGAGGGGGCGGGACATCGTTGATTGACAGACAGACGTCACCATGGTTACTCACTCTCACCTGCCTGCTGCTTTGTATCATCCTTTAGTGTAATCCCTATAAATTTGGTTATCACAACAGGTGAGCTTTGGGTGGAGAAGCTTGATAGAAACGGGGGAGAGACGCGTCTGTGTAGGAGCATAAACTGCAGCATGATAGAATAAACACATTAGCGCGGTTCTATCTCTCTGCTTTGGCAGATTGTCAGCCAATTAAATTCCTTCACGATCTAAGATTGTTATATCGCCCACCACTAGTCTAACCTAAACATGTGAACGAGTTGTTTTACCTCTCCAAGTGTTCGTGAGGATCTTTATTTGCTTTAAGTTAAATGCGTCCTACTTTAAAAGCACTGCGGCGAGCCATCTCTGCTTTGTTGTTTATTTACTGCTCTGAGTACGAGCAGTCGTTAGCTGCATGCTAACGACACTGTTGTGCTCCTTCTGAAAAATATGAGCAGGTTTTTACAGGCGCTCGTTACTGTATGTCTTTGTTACTAACATGGTTGGCAGTTATGATGTCACAGCTCTCTGACCTCCCGATGATAAAAGGGAGGACTGCTCTCTAAAACTATAAACCCGAGCATCTTAATTTATCTCTGTGCACGTTCGTCAGTGTAATCTCAGTAAACAGCTCAGTCGTCCTCTCAATATATCACAACATATTTTGTAATTAACCGTTAATGTTTAATTCATTGGATTGATTTTTCTTGATTCTCTGTGTTCTGCTGTAACTCATCCTATTTTGAGTTTCATTTTAGCGCCATGAAACAAAGTGTTCTACATTTACATCAAACACATCAAGACACAAAATTGCTTCACCGACCAACAAAACAGAAAACAAACACAGTCAAAAACAAAACAGAAATGATTCTCCTGGCTTTGGTAATCGATACATAATTGAATTTACTGTACAGCAATGGGCTCCAAGTATGCATGCTCTATGGGCCCAGTAACACTAAGCTGGTCTTGATTTAATGATTTAGTTTTTCTGTGTTTCAGATAACAGTAACTCTTGTGTTTTACGACTGTTTTGAGGTGTTTGATGGATTTCATTTGGGTCTGTATGTGGATTGTTTTTTTGCCTCCGTAGGGTTGGGTGAATTTAAAGAATTTAAAGAAGATCATTCTCCAAACAAATGACCCAAAAGTGTACAGATTTGTGCATGTCATATCACCTTAAAGCAGGTCAAAATGTGTTGGATGCCCAAACTTTACTGGGCAAGAAAACCCAAACCAGTGCTTAATTTGTGTGCCAGATTGGTGGTGCATCTCTCCTCATGGTGCCGTCTAATTACTGGCACTAAATACTGTTAAAGTAATCACACATGGTGTGACTGCACTAATCTGTTACCCAAAAGTGTGTGCAGCTTAAAAATGAAACAATCGCTGTACTTTAGGGGATAAAAGGTGGGAAGTGTTTGTGCTGTTTCTTTTCCTGCTTCCTCTTCCCTGAGCCGCTCACATGCCAGAGTACAGGAGAGCACACATACACTATTTATGTGTGTTTACTCGTCAGAGAGCGCACCTGCTCACGGCTGCACTCGTGACACTCCTGTTCCCCTCAGATGAGATAAGCTGTCTGTCAGCCGGGGCATCACAATGAAGCCCCCACTGCTTCTGCAGCCGATGCAGATTCAGTCCTGCACAGCCCCCCGTCCCGTCCTGAAAGGGATCGTGTTTACTCAGCGTTTCTGTTTGAATAAATATTATTTATGAAGTCGTGAGGAAAGATAAGCACGCCGACTCTTGCAGAAAAAAAAAAAGTTATTCATTTTGCTGCGTATTGTGAAATCTTTGAGAAGTGGTTGAAAACGTTCATGTGCATCAGTGATCACAGCGCAGTGGTACTTTGAAGAATGCAGTCCTTTTTTTTTTAATGTATGACTTTTTTTTTTCCTTCTCTCCTCACCTGACAGTCCCTGTGCTCCATGGACGAATTCAGGAACCTGGACCGGGACATCGAGGGCTCGGCCAAACGCTGGAAGAAGTTGGTGGAGTCAGAGTGTCCAGAGAAGGAGAAATTCCCTCAGGAGTGGAAGAATAAAACGTCACTGCAGAGGCTGTGCATGATGCGAGCTCTGAGGCCGGACCGCATGACGTACGCTGTGAGGTGAGTGACCTTTGCTCTGTGATCTGTGGACAATCTTACGTCACTCTGCTGTTTGTTAAAATTTAAAGGTCTTAACCTTTGGCTTAGGGTCACTGCTGCTGTTTGTTTGTTGTTTACACAGCTGTGCTTCAATCAATGAGCCTCATTACTGACTGAAGGAAATGCTTTTCTCCGGTCTGTCTAAGATCATCACTGTTTCATTTCTACCTGCTTCCTACCTTTTAATCTGTTCTAGGTTAGCATACCTGGTCAAATGCCTAAAGCGTCACATATATCCAGCATCATATTTATACCTTTAGTGATCAAACATTGAGTTTTTAGTCATCAGTATTTTAAAGGGAACACATTTGGGCTGCACCTGCAAAGTCAGCAGTTTGCTTTATGATGCTGTTACGTTTGCTAGTCGGCACCAGAATGACTTTGCCGGTTAAATTAGTTATTAATATTTTAGAAATGTACACCAACAATGCCCACCTACATCTAGCTGGCAGGAGCTCAGGTTAATGGGCCCGCTCTACTGTTCGGAGGTAAAGATGGCATCTTGTAGGAGCAGAAAAGTTTGGCAGTGTTTTTATCTGGGTTGACGTTCAGAAAGTAGTCTGCTGGAAATGTTAAAATGTCCCACAAAGAGCTAGGGTGACATAAAGTACACTCAATGGATTCAGAAGCACGAGTCCACAGGGTAAGAGTAAAATCAGGCAGCTTTATTTTCAGTCCCATTTGGTACATAAAACGTCTAAACACACGGGCAACCTAATCGAGAGGAGCAGGCAGAGGCAGGTAAAAAAAACAGGCAGAAATCATAAACTGGTAAACTCTCAAAGGTAACACGAAGTCCCCTTAACCCTAAACCTAGGATAACACAATGAGCTGGCAACAAGGGGATTAAATACACAGCCCATCAGGGATAATGAGACGCATGTTCAATCAGGGCGGGGCTGACACACAAGGCGGAAACACCCTGGACACCCCAGATGCAGGATCTAGACGACAGAGACAAGGGAAAGGCCGAGTCCACAAGTAGACAGGTGTTTTTGAAAACGTAGCTCAGAGCTCTTCTCTGCATCCGGGGTGTCCAGGGTGAAGATTTTGTAAAATGAAATGGTCATTGCAGAGGAATGGCGAGAACATTTTTCACATGTCAAGGACATTGTTATTGACTAAGCATGCTCGTAACAGTGTGTTTTGCGTTTTCAAGTGGATGAAGATGTTTTTGAGAACTGAGCGTGTGTGGACAGGATTATTATTTTTTCAAACGGTGGAGGGGGAAAACCTCAGTTTTAAAACAGTGCTCGCCTACATGAGGACTAGACCTGAGTAACAAAAGAAAAGAACTGACAATGATACAAAACAACAAGAACAAACAAAAATAACTAAACGTCTGGACGGAGCATCATCGGGATTATTGAGTATTATTCATACTCTGGTGAACTCGGTCTTTGAGGTAAAACATGAGGCTCATTGAATCTGATGTGAGAGATTTTTTTGGCACAACAGAAACGAGGAGAAGAACTGTTGAAGTTTCATAATGAACCGCCGTATCTGATTTAATCTGACAAAATCTGAGTCGTGTTCAGCCCTGAAACACATGACAAAACGAATGTGTAATGTGATGAGTGTGATGAGTAACAGTGAAGAACCCAGAGTGAAAAATCCCTCAACAACAGAACAACAAGTTTATAGGACGTGACGTTTGACCTCGTCGGGGGGCAGAAGTGTTTACGGCTGTTCAGAAAGGTCACAAGGAAAGGCTGGGTGAAAAACTGGCTGTCAAACAGAAGAGCCTCCAACAATGGAAGTTATGTTAGCATACTTAGCTTAGCTGCCAAAGAGTAGCCTGCAGATGTGTTGGACTGTCAGTCTCCATCTGTGACCCTCCTCTCACTTCTCTTCGCTTGCAACACTGAACTTTTTAACTACCTCTTCAACGTGATCCCTGGGAGCAAATGTGCCAGATCAGCATGCATCCACTAAAAGTTCTGACAATATTACAGGAAGGATCCCTACTGAGATAAACTGTTTGGTAATAGTCGTTTTAACAAATTGATCTCTTCAACGCCACCAGACTCAAAACAGCAATTACCATAAAATCCAGGGTATGAGATGCACTTTTAATACCTATTCGTTCATCTGAAAAGTTGGCTGCGTCCTACATACCGGTGTGACTGATATACTAGTGTAAAATACTGACCAACATTCCTTCATGACCGAGAACACTGCCACTGCACGGCGTCTGAAAATTCAACTCTGTTCATTGTTGCCTGCAAGCTGTGAGGATGCATAGCGACGCTGACGAGGCTGGCAGCACCACTTTTTACCATCTTTTCTACGTCATGAGGTCATCATGGTGGTTCAGTAAATAAAGCGTGTGGAGTGCTGACTGATTGAAAGACTCCTCAGTTAAAGCCAAAGAGTGACCAGCGAATGTTGGCAGCCCGACACGCAGGCTCTGACCCTCATCCTAAAGATGGATGAGAATAGTTTTCCAAAATGTTGAACTATTCCTTTAATTAAATCACTATGAACTAACAGTTTGAAGTCACTCAATAGAGCTCAACAGTGTGGTTCTGAAAGTAAAAATCCCTTCTTCTTTTTTTCTCCATAGCCATGATGTCATAACCATCCCAGGTAGACTGACCACGAGCTACCTGAGACGATGGTTTATGCTCCTGTCACAAGTTCATATGATATCAACCTCGCTTTGAGAGAAACATGTTTTATTCATGATATCGGGGGAAAGAACTACACTACCCACAATTATTTTGTAACAGCAACATCTCTGCCATGGTAACAGCGAGCTCCGTCAATCAATGTGTCGTGAGAGAATCCATTCACAGGTAGAAATGAGGTCTTTGTGACAAAGGTCTAAAGAGCAGTTTGATTTTAAAAGTTGTGATTCAGGCTCTGATGTATCCGACATGATTCTAAATATTTACTGAATGTAGTAAGCGACGTCTGTTTTTCCTGGAAAACCATTTCAGGGTTCAACATTCAAGTTTGTATCTTTAAACATTCTGCCAGCGAGGATTTTCATGAAGAATATATCTACTGTATATTTATCTAAGGATGAAAGGTTTGGTTGAAACAACTGTAAGAAAATGATGTTTTAGAGGCTGAAGGATTTAATCCAGAGCGCTTCAGAAGAGACACTGACGGCTCAGTCGTGACTGGAGTTAATATTTCTTCTTTAAGCAGCCATCTGTCTAATACACTGTACTACACACGAGTCCTACTCTCTTCTTCTTCTGCCTGTCGGTCAAAGATGATAAAAAAAAGTGTTGAAGAGAACTGAGTCATATCCCCCTCCCACCCCGCAGAGACTTTGTAGAGGAGAAACTGGGGAGCAAGTATGTGATTGGCAGATCACTGGACTTCGCTGTCTCCTTTGAAGAGTCGGGTCCAGCTACGCCCATGTTCTTCATCCTCTCTCCTGGAGTTGACCCTTTGAAGGATGTGGAGAAACATGGTAATACACTCTCTCTCTCTCTCTCTCTCTCTCTCTCTCTTTTATCTTTAATAAGCCGCAAAAAACTCTGCCCCTGAGTGGACTTTTTATCAGAGCACATATTCTGACTATTCATCTTCAGTGGGCACTGGCAGTGTTTTCATAATAATTGAAGTCAAGTGCATGTATACCTACATGTTTACCTGCATCCACGATTCTTACTTTGATTCCGGCTGCAGTGGATTATCAGTGAGAGCAGAAGCATCCCAACACATCTGCTCCGTGTCTCTGCTGAGAGATCAGCCCTCACTGCCAATGCACAACAGGCTCGGGGTGGATTGAAGGGATTAAAGTAAAGGTCAGGAATATATGAGACGACACCACTGGTGTATTAGGGGCAGCAGAAAGTAAATGTCATTGGTTTTAGAGTTACTTTACATTCCAGTGTGAATAAATCAGCTGGCATCGTGACGCTCTGTTTTCTTTTTCTTTTTTTACCACAAATGTGCCCAAAGTGGCAGCTTCTGTACTGACCTGGAACGAGGCGCCATCCCAGCCTGACACTTTGAATCGGCTGCCAAACTCAGTCTGTGGGTTTTTGATGTCAGCTCCATGAAATATTCAGATTGTGAGGATTGTATCATTTTACTGGAACAAAGAGTTTTCCACAGTGTTTCCAGCTCAATGTTTCAAATATACCGTAAAAAGCAGGGGTACGTGGTGTTGGAAATCTGCCGATATGCAAATGTTGACAGCAATATGAGAATATTAACTACCTAAACAAAGAGAACATCATGTCCGCCCTGAAGTGGAATTAACATATTATTATGCCTGCTCTTACTGGGACGTGCAATGTGCAGCTGGAGGGTTGACCACATCCACTCTCTACTCTCTTCAAAGACAAACTTTATTGACAAATATTTTACCTCGTTGAAGATGAACGTTCGCCTATTAGTCTGCGTTTCTGTAACAAGCAGCGTTTCCCACACACAGGTGATACTCCAACGCCCCTCCCAGGTATATTTTTGGCCACACAAGTTATATGTCCAACCTTTCTTTGGTTTATCCAAAAAGTCCCCAAACATGAGAGATTCTGGGAAAGAGAACAAGTAGTCTGCACACGGCTAGCACACATCAACCCAGACAGGAAGTCAGACATAGAAACGCGCAGAGCGGCTGGTCAATTTCAAAATAAAACACAACATACAGACTCCTGATTGTCTGTTCCATCACTTTATCAACATTACGTCAGAACAGGCACGAATGGACAACAAATCATCCTCAGAAAGAGACAGTGCTACATGTTGTTTGCACGTATTTCTCCATATTCCCACGTGATCTTGTAAGTCTCCTGTGATCTTGTAAGTCTCCTGTGATGTGTGCAGAAGCTGCTCATGGCGGCGTTCAGGCTCCAGTGGGGCTGGGTGAGCATCGTCCGATGGGGCAAAACAGTTACAATGCGGAAATCAGCAGTGAAACTATTCAAATCATAGCAGAGATTAATTTAAACATGAGGGTGAAAAACTGTCGAGAGTACACAGAAGCCCTCTCATATTTCTGAGACTTTGTTTTTACAGAGTCTTTACAGAGTCTCCTGCAGTAGGCGGTTAAATCACCCTCAGACTCTTTGTGAAATCCTCCATCCTCTCCTATTAGGATAAGCAGGGAGCATCCCTCCTGCTGGAGCTGCCTGTAAGGGCTGTGATTATTGATTATCAACACCCTCTCTGCGAGCCGAGTCAATCACATCAAAGCTGAGAGTAACCAATCACAGCTGCTGTAGAGAGAGACGCATTACACCGAGCCACAAAGAGGTGCTTTTCCATTATAACTGTGACTACTGGCTTTCTCATTGGTATTAGGCTTCAATTAGATTTTCATTAGATAGATGATGTGATTTTTTCTGCTCTGCGGGAGGCTGATATCCCTGAGTCAGAATCTCACTTTCTGTTTTAATGAAAAAGACTGAAACAATCGTGCTTTTTGGACCTTTTATAAATGGGCACACTTTGACTTTAGTGGAAATTTGCTGATTTAATGAAAGATTTAAGGCTCATTGTCGCTCTCCTCTCAACGGGTTTCAATATGAAGGATCTGTTCAAATGCACATCAGCACTTCCAGGTAGAGCCAGAAGAACACTGGATATTTTAGATAAACATAGATGTACTAAATCACCTTGACGAAGAGACATTCATCACCCCTGATGATTCAGAGCACTTTAAAGTTCTTGATGTTTTAGTGTCACACAGTGTTTCAGGACGTATTGACCACTTGTTCTCAGGTTAAAGACAGCATGCAACATGAATTAACACTGAGATGATCTAAATTACAGATTTAAACGTAAGAACAAATATCACATACGCCCACAACCTCTGTTTCAGAGCGCTTCTCAGCAGCACTCATTGTTGCTAGGTTACAAAAGTTAGCTTCAGCTTCCCTCGGTGATGTCTGTTAGGTGTGTTTAGATAGCCTCGCTTAGATAGATTACCCAGAAGGTCTTGTCCCAGCAGCAGAAAGCTGGCTCTCGAGTAGATGGAGCTCCCCCAACCTTCAGCGAGGTGATCTGGCACTACTACCAATAGACGTTTTTGCTGCCAAGCCTCCACCATCAGACTGTGTCGTCCCCTCCCCCTTCTTGATTTTGATTGGTCGGTGAGGGAGAAGTGACATTGATGTAGTGCTGTAGTAAAAGTCAAACTGTTTTTTAACTGAGTGACAAAAACCAGCTGACATCGAGGGCGTTTTAGCGCTCAAGATAGTGACCGCTGAAAACGCTGAACTACAGCTCTGTCTGTGGACACAGGTCCTGGTCATGTTTGTTTCTGTGCAGTGACAATAACACATCGTCTTCAAAACTTTCTGCCATCGTTGTCCCTGCTGCTGTACTGTCACATCCCCTCTGCCTCTACACTGCCCCCTACTGTTAATGTGTATACTGCATCTTAATTTTTGATGACGTGCTGAGTCAGTCAGTCTTTTTTTTACGATGCTAGCTGCCCCCACTGCTTGTTGTTGTTGTGCTAAATAAGAATAAACATATACAATACCTAGCTTTATATTTAACATTCCAGAGAATGTCCCTCTCTCTTCTCTCATCTAATTCACAATAAGCTAAGTGTTGATCTAAAAGAGTATATATATACATACTTAGAGATAATTTGAAGTTTTTGAACAGCGGTGTCAGGGGATTATTTTTTAACAACTTGGGATGTATCTTCTGTGTTTCCTTACAGGGAAGAAGCTCGGTTTCACATTCGACAATAAAAACTTCCACAACGTGTCCCTGGGTCAGGGTCAGGAGATTATCGCCGAGCAGGCCCTGGATGTGGCGGCTAAGAACGGACACTGGGTCATATTACAGGTGAGATATAACCATAATGATACAAATAACTTTTTTTATAACAGATTTTGTGCTTGACACATGCAGGAGCATAACAAAGCATGAGCTTTGAACAACAACGAAACACCACAACAACAGAGCAACCCACGGATGAAA
Organism: Labrus bergylta; assembly: GCF_963930695.1. Lineage (NCBI taxonomy): Eukaryota > Metazoa > Chordata > Actinopteri > Labriformes > Labridae > Labrus > Labrus bergylta. The sequence goes on along the minus strand of NC_089215.1, from coordinate 14,701,234 downwards.
CAACAAAACCCAACAACAACAAAAACCCCGACAGTAAAAGAACCGAAACAAAAACCCGAACCTCATCAGCTCATAATGACTCAGTCTGGAACCCAGGCAGCTTAGGTTGAGACCAAGAGGACTGAAGATGTAAAACGATAAGTAAGCAAATGAAAAAAGAGATAGAAACTATAAAAAGTGGCTAGAAGCTGCAAAAGGAAACAAAAAACCCTATTTGTGGTTTTCAATAGAGATGCAGCGATTTGGTAAATCAGGGCTGATACCTATCAGTGTGACAGATGTCCGCGTTAGATTGATTTGGCATAAACAAATAAACATTGGCTTCTGTCGTCAGTTGATGCTGTCAACAGGGACGATATCGGCTGATACTGATGTTGAACCGATGCATCCCTAGTGTTAGATATAATGCAGTATTCAAACCAGAGGGTATTTTAATGCTCTCCACATGAAGTCATTATTTGCAACGAATCCACAGCTGCTGATTTGTTTTTCTGAGAAGATTTCCACAGCCGTATTGAATTATTCCAGAAATACAAAAATAAAGAAAAACCTGCGGTTAAAAGGGTCAAACAGTCAAACCTGTTTCGAAACACCTGAGTGGAGGCTTCGTTTGGTTTGTTTTATTCAGGAGTGGTTTAAGGTGGCAGCTCTGTTATCTGTGCATGTTGTGAATGAGGTGTATTATCACATTGTTTTTCATTCCACACTCGACGGGATGTTTGCTTTCCTCCCAGGTTTGTTTGCACGGTGAAGCGAATTTAATTTTCTGCAGAATTTTTCCGAACAGAAAGGGCCTTGGCATTATACAGTACGATATCTGCGGCCGCGGTGTCTGTTCTCCCCCTCTTATCTGGAGGGCAGCGCTGGCGTTTGCATTTTAAGTGGAAACCTCGCTAGAATTCTAATGGGAAGTATCGACAGATATGAACCGCAGGCCGGGCACTGCGGGACACCCTTTTCTTTTAATTCACACAGCTGGTAGGAATGAAATAAAAAAGAAGAAGACAGGGAAGCCATCACTCTCTGCTCCAGAGCCAGGACCGCAAAGACAAGCACTTGTTTAATTACCTTTGCATAAGAATCCCGATCGATTGGTTTAAAAAGGCCTCGTCCCCCTGGCAACAAACCTCCCACTCGCTTTATCATCGGCTGTCTGTGTCTCTGCCTGCTGTGAAGCGGGCACCGAGGAAAACCCAGGGGAGGAGGGAGGGTATTATATCCTCTTTACTCTCCTTCATAACAGTTCCTCTTTTTTCTTCGGTGTTGCACGAGACAGAAAAAAAAAACAACAGCTCCCTTAAAGTAACGCTGTCCGTTAACCGCTCACTTTGCATCACCTGGCTCGAGTTTGTAAGACAGAAACAAATACCTACAGAGAATGAGTGCAAAAACTTTCTTTCATCAGACAGTTGGTCAGAACTCGATGCCCTCACGTGACAACAGTTTATCCTCTGGGAACGATGGGCGAGTTGTCAGTAATCCAGAAAAATGCAAGAAAAATGCTTTTGATTCCGAGACCAAGACCTTCAAAAAGTGGTCTCTAGACCAGTCTGATTTCGAGTACTACAACACCACTTCAGAGGTCTGAACCTGAAAATCAAACTGATCTTCTTGTGATTTACTCACATTATCGAGTCTGAAGTTTTTGCTGAAATAAAAACATCATGATGCAGATTTGTGCTTTCAAGAAAGTCAGGAAATGTAAACTCTGATTAGCTTTCAGGACACAGCAGCAACAGATTTTGTGGCTCATGTTGAAATGTTTGATCTAGAACAGATTGTTTGCTCCATGCAGATATCCGTTTATAGGGATAAATAAATCAGCATCCAATTACAGCCCACAGGAGTCAGGATGTCATTGAGGTGAATTCCTAGAAACACACTAAGCTGATGTTAGCAGCAGAGCTTTTCAGCCCCACTGAATTGTCTGAGAAATACAGATTTATTTTCCTCCACATTGAAAATCTTCTTTTGTTCTTATTTTATTCAGGCAGGTCACTCTGAAGTTGTGTGAAATGTTTACTGCAGCAACTGAACGTTGTTTGAGTTCAGTGTCTATGCTCCGACGTCCTCTGTGCTTGCAGATTTGTTTTACATGCAGAAATTTGTAAATTGATGAGATAATACTTTAAACCCCCAGTAGGAGCCTGCAGGTAGTTGCTGGGTGGGTGGTCAGGCAGGAAGTATCAGCACAGTACTGTTGTAGGGCAGCACGGGCAACAACGGAGCAGAGAGAGAGAAGAGAAATGTTGCAGCTTTCTTTGACTGCCACACTGAAGAATGCTTTTGACAGGTGACTGTGGATGATGTCAATGTGAAATCTCAGCTCGAGGTGGCTGCCGGAACTGCACAACTTCAGTGTGAAACATTACATTCTCTACTTTGCTTTTGTCACACGAACGATGACTGCAAAACAGTTTTTCTTTGCTGCTTTGTGACAGGAGTTAGCTATAGCCATAAAAAGGCCATGATGCTGGGTCAGGAACTCTCTGTGAAGAATTGACGTCCCTGGAAACAGGATGCTTTTCTTCTTCTGGGATAATAAGTCACATAATATGTTCAGTGCATAAGCAGGCGTACTAGATACCCGGTCCTGTGTCTTAGGCAGTATTGTAGGAAGAAACCGGTACAGGATCAGAACAACTCCAGTATCTTTTCCTCCTGTAGCGCTTCAGTCTCTCTCTTTCATTATGTAACTTTCACTCTTTAATCTCATCTGTTTCTCACACTAAATCCTCACACCAATCCTGCCATCTCTGCCCCCTCCTCCTCATCCTCTCATCTCAGCTACTCCCCCTCCCCACCCCTCCACCTTTACTCTCCTGCTGCCAGGCCGGCTCCATCAGAGGAGGGCCGGGTCAATGGCAGGTTCCCCTCCGCTGACGGGTAATTATACTGCAGAACAGAAGCTCCTTCTCTGATGGGCCTGGGAGACCGGGATGCAGAAACTTTGAAAGCAGCCCATTGGGAGAGAGGGAGGGAGAAAGAGAGGGGTGAGATAGAGAGGCAATCAATCGGGCAGATTGGAGTTGAATATCCTCCCTCGGCCAGGCATCGAGTGGCCTAAACTCGCCATCTTCTTCGAACGTTTACGTCTAAAGCCACCCAATTTTCAGCCGACGGAAAAGAGAGGAGCAGATCGGAGAGAAAGCTGCAGAGACAATTGGGAGAAAATGCTCTCCCTCTACGTCCTCTCCTAACTTCACTTTGTCAGGAAAAGCCAGAGAGATTTTGAAGTCCTTTTAAAACCTAAATGATTCATGCATTTCTCTTTTTTCAAATCTCACAAAGAGTTGGACTAAATTCATCTTTAATATTAATGTGGGGATGACCTTTTATAACCTGCGAGGACAATAAGGAATAAAGTCTGCTTCATTCAGAATATAATTACAGTGGCCCTGTTTTATTTATGAATGTGTGTGAATTATCTGACCTCTTTGGCTTTTAATTAAAGAGTTTAAAATAGGGGGAGTTTCCAAACACAAGATGTCAGTCAGACGTAGTTTGTCCCTCAGTTCAAAAAAATCACCTGGAATATCGTCAGACCTGCAGCGACACCGCCACGACACAGACAGACGGTTTATGTTTACATGTGGGCAAACACCTTGACCTCACATGTTTGTGAAGTCCTTTTGGCGTATCATTATGATGCGAAAGTTACAGAAGTGTCTGTTACAGGCTGAATGTCTCTTAGAACGTTTTCCATCAGTCCCAATCTGCGGAGCGTCTGCTCGGAGCTACACACAGAAATGTCCCAAACACAGCGACATGATGAGGAAACCCAGAAATACAGACAGAGGTCAGAGTCTGTAGATACCCCAAAACTTCAACTGGATCCTTAGTGAAAACTATGAGGGAATATTGTGTATTTACCATCTTTATGAGGAAATCCTCAGTATGCCTTTTAATATCAGTATCTCTAATCTGTGTCTGTGTTCAGTTACTTTTTCTGTACCAGACATGTTTTGAGGAGCTCTGAGACTTATTCACACTGGTTGAAGAGGAGGAGAATATGTGACCTTTAAAATTCTGGTGTAGATGACATTCTGAATTGAATAGTTTTGACTCTGCAACGCAGCAAAGTTTATTCGCGGCTCCACTTTGAATTTTTCAGTAAATTATGTTGAGTATTGCAC